>NW_027521588.1:0-39263 GCF_052094955.1 Ictidomys tridecemlineatus
CATAGAGAAAGAACTAGAAACTGCTTTATTGTGTCAAGTTTCAAAGAGCTAGCACAAACCGAGTTTGATTTAGAGTTCCAAATACATGTATCCCTATAGGAGAAAACAAACTGAAACCTAAAAATGAAAACGGTTACTGCAAATGAACGGTTTAACCTAGAAAAGCAAAATTTGGTGAGCCAAGTGGTTTTGGTGTACTGATCATTACCTGAAAGAATCATCAAGATTGGGTGAAAAAATGTTTGCTGAGATTTCAGGCAACTCGTAGTTTTTTGGAAGCTTGGCAACCCCTTTCCATGTAAGTGATTTTCGCCAGTCTCTGCTTAGGGCTACATCAACAGCAAACAAACCATAGAGACAGAAGTTGAAACTGCTTCATTGTGTCAAGTTTCAAAGAGCTAGCACAAACCGTGTTTGATTTAGAGTTTCAAATACATGTATCCCTATAGGAGAAAACGGAGTGAAACCTAAAAATGAAAACGGTTACTACAAACGAACGGTTTAACCTAGAAGAACGAAGTTTGGTAAGCCAAGTGGTTTTGGTGTACTGATCATTACCTGAAAGAATCATCAAGATTGGGTGAGAAAATGTTTGCTGAGATTTCAGGCAACTCGTAGTTTTTTGGAAGCTTGGCAACCCCTTTCCATGACAGTGATTTTCGCCAGTCTCTGCTTAGGGCTACATCAACAGCAAACAAAGCATAGAGATAGAAGTTGAAACTGCTTTATTGTGTCAAGTTTCAAAGAGCTAGCACAAACCGTGTTTGATTTAGAGTTCCAAATACATGTATCCCTATAGGAGAAAACAAAGTGAAACCTAAAAATGAAAACGGTTACTGCAAATGAACGGTTTAACCTAGAAGAACAAAATTTAGTGAACCAAGTGGTTTTGGTGTACTGATCATTACCTGAAAGAATCATCAAGATTGGATGAAAAAATGTTTGCTGAGATTTCAGGCAACTCGTAGTTTTTTGGAAGCTTGGCAACCCCTTTCCATGTAAGTGATTTTCGCCAGTCTCTGCTTAGGGCTACATCAACAGCAAACAAAGCATAGAGATAGAAGTTGAAACTGCTTTATTGTGTCAAGTTTCAAAGAGCTAGCACAAACCGTGTTTGATTTAGAGTTCCAAATACATGTATCCCTATAGGAGAAAACGGAGTGAAACCTAAAAATGAAAACGGTTACTACAAACGAACGGTTTAACTTAGAAGAACGAAATTTGGTGAGCCAAGTGGTTTTGGTGTACTGATCATTACCTGAAAGAATCATCAAGATTGGGTGAGAAAATGTTTGCTGAGATTTCAGGCAACTCGTAGTTTTTTGGAAGCTTGGCAACCCCTTTCAATGACAGTGATTTTCACCAGTCTCTGCTTAGGGCTATATCAACAGCAAAAAAAGCATAGAGATAGAACTTGAAACTGCTTTATTGTGTCAAGTTTCAAAGAGCTAGCACAAACCTTGTTTGATTTAGAGTTCCAAATACATGTATCCCTATAGGAGAAAACAGAGTGAAACCTAAAAATGAAAACGGTTACTGCAAACGAACGGTTTAACCTAGAAGAACGAAATTTGGTGAGCCAAGTGGTTTTGGTGTACTGATCATTACCTGAAAGAATCATCAAGATTGGGGAAAAAAATGTTTGCTGAGATTTCAGGAAACTCGTAGATTTTTGGAAGCATGGCAACCCCTTTCCATGGAAGTGATTTTCGCCAGTCTCTGCTTAGTGCTACATCAACAGCGAACAAGCCATAGAGACAGAATTTGAAACTGCTTTATTGTGTCAAGTTTCAAAGAGCTAGCACAAACCGTGTTTGATTTAGAGTTCCAAATACATGTATCCCTATAGGAGAAAACAGAGTGAAACCTAAAAATGAAAACGGTCACTGCAAACGAACGGTTTAACCTAGAAAAACGAAATTTGGTGAGCCAAGTGGTTTTGTTGTACTGATCATTACCTGAAAAAATCATCAAGATTGGGTGAGAAAATATTTGCTGAGAATTCAGGCAACTCGTAGTTTTTTGGAAGCTTGGCAACCCCTTTCAATGCAGTGATTTTCGCCAGTCTCTGCTTAGGGCTACATCAACAGCAAACAAAGCATAGAGAAAGAACTAGAAACTGCTTTATTGTGTCAAGTTTCAAAGAGCTAGCACAAACCGAGTTTGATTTAGAGTTCCAAATACATGTATCCCTATAGGAGAAAACAAAGTGAAACCTAAAAATGAAAACGGTTACTGCAAATGAACGGTTTAACCTAGAAAAGCAAAATTTGGTGAGCCAAGTGGTTTTGGTGTACTGATCATTACCTGAAAGAATCATCAAGATTGGGTGAAAAAATGTTTGCTGAGATTTCAGGCAACTCGTAGTTTTTTGGAAGCTTGGCAACCCCTTTCCATGTAAGTGATTTTCGCCAGTCTCTGCTTAGGGCTACATCAACAGCAAACAAACCATAGAGACAGAAGTTGAAACTGCTTCATTGTGTCAAGTTTCAAAGAGCTAGCACAAACCGTGTTTGATTTAGAGTTTCAAATACATGTATCCCTATAGGAGAAAACGGAGTGAAACCTAAAAATGAAAACGGTTACTACAAACGAACGGTTTAACCTAGAAGAACGAAGTTTGGTAAGCCAAGTGGTTTTGGTGTACTGATCATTACCTGAAAGAATCATCAAGATTGGGTGAGAAAATGTTTGCTGAGATTTCAGGCAACTCGTAGTTTTTTGGAAGCTTGGCAACCCCTTTCCATGACAGTGATTTTCGCCAGTCTCTGCTTAGGGCTACATCAACAGCAAACAAAGCATAGAGATAGAACTTGAAACTGCTTTATTGTGTCAAGTTTCAAAGAGCTAGCACAAACCGTGTTTGATTTAGAGTTCCAAATACATGTATCCCTATAGGAGAAAAAAGAGTGAAACCTAAAAATGAAAACGGTTACTGCAAACGAACGGTTTAACCTAGAAGAACGAAATTTGGTGAGCCAAGTGGTTTTGGTGTACTGATCATTACCTGAAAGAATCATCAAGATTGGGTGAAAAAATGTTTGCTGAGATTTCAGGCAACTCGTAGTTTTTTGGAAGCTTAGCAACCCCTTTCCATGAAAGAGATTTTCGCCAGTCTCTGCTTAGGGCTACATCAACAGCAAACAAAGCATAGAGATAGAACTTGAAACTGCTGTATTGTGTCAAGTTTCAAAGAGCTAGCACAAACCGTGTTTGATTTAGCGTTCCAAATACATGTATCCCTATAGGAGAAAACAGAGTGAAACCTAGAAATGAAAACGGTTACTACAAACGAACATTTAACGTTTAAGAACGAAATTTGGTGGGCCAAGTGGTTTTGGTGTACTGATCATTACCTGAAAGAATCATCAAGATTGGGTGAAAAAATGTTTGCTGAGATTTCAGGCAACTCGTAGTTTTTTGGAAGCTTGGCAACCCCTTTCCATGAAAGTGATTTTCGCCAGTCTCTGCTTAGGGCTACATCAAGAGCAAACAAAGCATAGAGATAGAACTTGAAACTGCTTTATTGTGTCAAGTTTCAAAGAGCTAGCACAAACCGTGTTTGATTTAGAGTTCCAAATACATGTATCCCTATAGGAGAATACAGAGTGAAACCTAAAAATGAAAAAGGTTACTGCAAACGAACGGTTTAACCTAGAAGAAGGAAATTTGGTGAGCCAAGTGGTTTTGGTGTACTGGTCATTACCTGAAAGAATCATCAAGATTGGGTGAAAAAATGTTTGCTGAGATTTCAGGAAACTCGTAGTTTTTTGGAAGCTTGGCAACCCCTTTCCATGAAAGTGATTTTCGCCAGTCTCTGCTTAGGGCTACATCAACAGCAAACAAAGCATAGAGATAGAACTGGAAACTGCTTTATTGTGTCAAGTTTCAAAGAGCTAGCACAAACCGTGTTTGATTTAGAGTTCCAAATACATGTATCCCTATAGGAGAAAACAGAGTGAAACCTAAAAATGAAAACGGTTACTGCAAATGAACGGTTTAACGTAGAAGAACGAAATTTGGTGAGCCAAGTGGTTTTTGTGTACTGGTCATTACCTGAAAGAATCATCAAGATTGGGTGAAAAAATGTTTGCTGAGATTTCAGGCAAATCGTAGTTTTTTGGAAGCTTGGCAACCCCTTTCCATGAAAGAAATTTTCGCCAGTCTCTGCTTAGGGGTACATCAACAGCAAACAAAGCATAGAGATAGAACTTGAAACTGCTTTATTGTTTCAAGTTTCAAAGAGCTAGCACAAACCGTGTTTGATTTAGAGTTCCAAATACATGTATCCCTAGAGTAGAAAACAGATTGAAACCTAAAAATGAAAACGGTTACTGCAAACGAACGGTTTAACCTAGAAGAACGAAATTTGGTGAGCCAAGTGGTTTTGGTGTCCTGATCATCACCTGAAAGAATCATCAAGTTTGGATGAGAAAATGTTTGCTGAGATTTCAGGCAACTCGTAGTTTTTTGGAAGCTTGGCAACCCCTTTCCATGACAGTGATTTTCGCAAGTCTCTGCTTAGGGCTACATCAACAGCAAACAAATCATAGAGATAGAACTTGAAACTTCTTTATTGTGTCAAGTTTCAAAGAGCTAGCAGAAACCGAGTTTGATTTAGAGTTCCAAATACATGTATCCCTATAGGAGAAAACAGAGTGAAACCTAAAAATGAAAACGGTTACTGCAAACGAACGGTTTAACCTAGAAGAACGAAATTTGGTGAGCCAAGTGGTTTTGGTGTACTGATCATTACCTGAAAGAATCATCAAGATTGGGTGAGAAAACGTTTGCTGAGATTTTAGGCAACTGGTAGTTTTTTGGATGCTTGGCAACCCCTTTCCATGAAAGGGATTTTCGCCAGTCTCTGCTTAGGGCTACATCAACAGCAAACAAAGCATAGAGATAGAAGTTGAAACTGCTGTATTGTGTCAAGTTTCAAAGAGCTAGCACAAACCGTGTTTGATTTAGAGTTCCAAATACATGTATCCCTATAGGAGAAAACAGAGTGAAACCTAAAAATTAAAACGGTTACTACAAACGAACGGTTTAACCTAGAAGAACGAAATTTGGTGAGCCAAGTGGTTTTGTTGTACTGATCATTACCTGAAAGAATCATCAAGATTGGGTGAAAAAATGTTTGCTGAGATTTTAGGCAACTCGCAGTTTTTTTAAGCTTGGCAACCCCTTTCAATGAAAGTGATTTTCGCCAGTCTCTGCTTAGGGCTACATCAACAGCAAACAAAGCATAGAGATAGAACTTGAAACTGCTTTATTGTGTCAAGTTTCAAAGAGCTAGCACAAACCGTGTTTGATTTAGAGTTCCAAATACATGTATCCCTATAGGAGAAAAAAGAGTGAAACCTAAAAATGAAAACGGTTACTGCAAACGAACGGTTTAACCTAGAAGAACGAAATTTGGTGAGCCAAGTGGTTTTTGTGTACTGATCATTACCTGAAAGAATCATCAAGATTGGGTGAAAAAATGTTTGCTGAGATTTCAGGAAAATCGTAGTTTTTTGGAAGCTTGGCAACCCGTTTCCATGAAAGAGATTGTCGCCAGTCTCTCCTTAGGGCTACATCAACAGCAAACAAAGCATAGAGATAGAAGTTGAAACTGCTGTATTGTGTCAAGTTTCAAAGAGCTAGCACAAACCGTGTTTGATTTAGAGTTCCAAATACATGTATCCCTATAGGAAAAAACAGAGTGAAACCTAAAAATGAAAACGGTTACTGCAAACGAACGGTTTAACCTAGAAGAACGAAATTTGGTGAGCCAAGTGGTTTTGGTGTACTGATCATTACCTGAAAGAATCATCAAGATTGGGTGAGAAAATGTTTGCTGACATTTCAGGCAACTCGTAGTTTTTTAGAAGCTTGGCAACCCCTTTCCATGACAGTTATTTTCGCCAGTCTCTGCTTAGGGCTACATCAACAGCAAACAAAGCATAGAGATAGAACTTGAAACTGCTTTATTGTTTCAAGTTTCAAAGAGCTAGCACAAACCGTGTTTGATTTAGAGTTCCAAATACCTGTTTCCCTTTAGGCGAAAACAGAGTGAAACCTAAAAATGAAAACGGTTACTGCAAACGAATGGTTTAACCTAGAAGAACGAAATTTGGTGAGCCAAGTGGTTTTGGTGTACTGATCATTACCTGAAAGAATCATCAAGATTGGGTGAAAAAATGTTTGCTGAGATTTCAGGAAACTCGTAGTTTTTTGGAAGCTTGGCAACCCCTTTCCATGAAAGGGATTTTCGCCAGTCTCTGCTTAGGGCTACATCAACAGCAAACAAAGCATAGAGATAGAACTTGAAACTGCTTTATTGTGTCAAGTTTCAAAGAGCTAGCACAAACCGTGTTTGATTTAGAGTTCCAAATACATGTATCCCTATAGGAGAAAACAGAGTGAAACCTAAAAATGAAAACGGTTACTGCAAATGAACGGTTCAACCTAGAAGAACGAAATTTGGTGAGCCCAGTGGTTTTGGTGTACTGATCATTACCTGAAAGAATCATCAAGATTGGGTGACAAAATGTTTGCTGAGATTTCAGGAAACTCGTAGTTTTTTGGAAGATTGGCAACCCATTTCCATGACAGTTATTTTCGCCAGTCTCTGCTTAGGGCTACATCAACAGCAAAAAAACCATAGAGATAGAACTTGAACCTGCTTTATTGTGTCAAGTTTCAAAGAGCTAGCACAAACCGTGTTTGATTTAGAGTTCCAAATACATGTATCCCTGTAGGAGAAAACAGAGTGAAACCTAAAAATGAAAACGGTTACTGCAAACGAACGGTTTAACCTAGAAGAACGAAATTTGGTGAGCCAAGTGGTTTTGGTGTACTGATAATTACCTGAAAAAATAATCAAGATTGGGTGAAAAAATGTTTGCTGAGATTTCAGGCAACTCCTAGTTTTTTGGAAGCTTGGCAACCTCTTTCCATGAAAGTGATTTTCGCCAGTCTCTGCTTAGGGCTACATCAACAGCAAACAAAGCATAGAGTTAGAACTTGAAACTGCTTTATTGTGTCAAAATTCAAAGAGCCTGCACAAACCGTGTTTGATTTAGAGTTCCAAATATATGTATCCCTATAGGAGAAAACAGAGTGAAACCTAAAAATGAAAACGGTTAATGCAAACGAACGGTTTAAACTAGAAGAACGAAATTTGGTGAGCCAAGTGGTTTTGGTGTACTGATCATTACCTGAAAGAATCATCAAGATTGGGTAAAAAAATGTTTGCTGAGATTTCAGGCAACTCGTATTTTTTTTTGAATCTTGGCAACCCCTTTCCATGAAAGTGATTTTCGCCAGTCTCTGCTTAGGGCTACATCAACAGCAAACAAAGCATAGAGATAGAACTGGAAACTGCTTTATTGTGTCAAGTTTCAAAGAGCTAGCACAAACCGTGTTTGATTTAGAGTTCCAAATACATGTATCCCTATAGGAGAAAACAGAGTGAAACCTAAAAATGAAAACGGTTACTGCAAACGAACGGTTTAACCTAGAAGAACAAAATTTGGTGAGCCAAGTGGTTTTGGTGTACTGATCGTTACCTGATAGAATCATCAAGATTGGGTGAAAAAATGTTTGCTGAGATTTCAGGCAACTCCTAGTTTTTTGGAAGCTTGGCAACCTCTTTCCATGAAAGTGATTTTCGCCAGTCTCTGCTTAGGGCTACATCAACAGCAAACAAAGCATAGAGATAGAACTTGAAACTGCTTTATTGTGTCAAAATTCAAAGAGCCTGCACAAACCGTGTTTGATTTAGAGTTCCAAATATATGTATCCCTATAGGAGAAAACAGAGTGAAACCTAAAAATGAAAACGGTTACTGCAAACGAACGGTTTAAACTAGAAGAACGAAATTTGGTGAGCCAAGTGGTTTTGTTGTACTGATCATTACCTGAAAGAATCATCAAGATTGGGTGAAAAAATGTTTGCTGAGATTTTAGGCAACTCGCAGTTTTTTTAAGCTTGGCAACCCCTTTCAATGAAAGTGATTTTCGCCAGTCTCTGCTTAGGGCTACATCAACAGCAAACAAAGCATAGAGATAGAACTTGAAACTGCTTTATTGTGTCAAGTTTCAAAGAGCTAGCACAAACCGTGTTTGATTTAGAGTTCCAAATACATGTATCCCTATAGGAGAAAAAAGAGTGAAACCTAAAAATGAAAACGGTTACTGCAAACGAACGGTTTAACCTAGAAGAACGAAATTTGGTGAGCCAAGTGGTTTTTGTGTACTGATCATTACCTGAAAGAATCATCAAGATAGGGTGAAAAAATGTTTGCTGAGATTTCAGGAAAATCGTAGTTTTTTGGAAGCTTGGCAACCCGTTTCCATGAAAGAGATTTTCGCCAGTCTCTCCTTAGGGCTACATCAACAGCAAACAAAGCATAGAGATAGAAGTTGAAACTGCTGTATTGTATCAAGTTTCAAAGAGCTAGCACAAACCGTGTTTGATTTAGAGTTCCAAATACATGTATCCCTATAGGAAAAAACAGAGTGAAACCTAAAAATGAAAACGGTTACTGCAAACGAACGGTTTAACCTAGAAGAACGAAATTTGGTGAGCCAAGTGGTTTTGGTGTACTGATCATTACCTGAAAGAATCATCAAGATTGGGTGAGAAAATGTTTGCTGACATTTCAGGCAACTCGTAGTTTTTTAGAAGCTTGGCAACCCCTTTCCATGACAGTTATTTTCGCCAGTCTCTGCTTAGGGCTACATCAACAGCAAACAAAGCATAGAGATAGAACTTGAAACTGCTTTATTGTTTCAAGTTTCAAAGAGCTAGCACAAACCGTGTTTGATTTAGAGTTCCAAATACCTGTTTCCCTTTAGGCGAAAACAGAGTGAAACCTAAAAATGAAAACGGTTACTGCAAACGAATGGTTTAACCTAGAAGAACGAAATTTGGTGAGCCAAGTGGTTTTGGTGTACTGATCATTACCTGAAAGAATCATCAAGATTGGGTGAAAAAATGTTTGCTGAGATTTCAGGAAACTCGTAGTTTTTTGGAAGCTTGGCAACCCCTTTCCATGAAAGGGATTATCGCCAGTCTCTGCTTAGGGCTACATCAACAGCAAACAAAGCATAGAGATAGAACTTGAAACTGCTTTATTGTGTCAAGTTTCAAAGAGCTAGCACAAACCGTGTTTGATTTAGAGTTCCAAATACATGTATCCCTATAGGAGAAAACAGAGTGAAACCTAAAAATGAAAACGGTTACTGCAAATGAACGGTTCAACCTAGAAGAACGAAATTTGGTGAGCCCAGTGGTTTTGGTGTACTGATCATTACCTGAAAGAATCATCAAGATTGGGTGACAAAATGTTTGCTGAGATTTCAGGCAACTCGTAGTTTTTTGGAAGATTGGCAACCCATTTCCATGACAGTTATTTTCGCCAGTCTCTGCTTAGGGCTACATCAACAGCAAAAAAACCATAGAGATAGAACTTGAACCTGCTTTATTGTGTCAAGTTTCAAAGAGCTAGCACAAACCGTGTTTGATTTAGAGTTCCAAATACATGTATCCCTGTAGGAGAAAACAGAGTGAAACCTAAAAATGAAAACGGTTACTGCAAACGAACGGTTTAACCTAGAAGAACGAAATTTGGTGAGCCAAGTGGTTTTGGTGTACTGATAATTACCTGAAAAAATAATCAAGATTGGGTGAAAAAATGTTTGCTGAGATTTCAGGCAACTCCTAGTTTTTTGGAAGCTTGGCAACCTCTTTCCATGAAAGTGATTTTCGCCAGTCTCTGCTTAGGGCTACATCAACAGCAAACAAAGCATAGAGTTAGAACTTGAAACTGCTTTATTGTGTCAAAATTCAAAGAGCCTGCACAAACCGTGTTTGATTTAGAGTTCCAAATATATGTATCCCTATAGGAGAAAACAGAGTGAAACCTAAAAATGAAAACGGTTACTGCAAACGAACGGTTTAAACTAGAAGAACGAAATTTGCTGAGCCAAGTGGTTTTGGTGTACTGATCATTACCTGAAAGAATCATCAAGATTGGGTAAAAAAATGTTTGCTGAGATTTCAGGCAACTCGTATTTTTTTTGAATCTTGGCAACCCCTTTCCATGAAAGTGATTTTCGCCAGTCTCTGCTTAGGGCTACATCAACAGCAAACAAAGCATAGAGGTAGAACTGGATACTGCTTTATTGTGTCAAGTTTCAAAGAGCTAGCACAAACCGTGTTTGATTTAGAGTTCCAAATACATGTATCCCTATAGGAGAAAACAGAGTGAAACCTAAAAATGAAAACGGTTACTGCAAACGAACGGTTTAACCTAGAAGAACAAAATTTGGTGAGCCAAGTGGTTTTGGTGTACTGATCGTTACCTGATAGAATCATCAAGATTGGGTGAAAAAATGTTTGCTGAGATTTCAGGCAACTCCTAGTTTTTTGGAAGCTTGGCAACCTCTTTCCATGAAAGTGATTTTCGCCAGTCTCTGCTTAGGGCTACATCAACAGCAAACAAAGCATAGAGATAGAACTTGAAACTGCTTTATTGTGTCAAAATTCAAAGAGCCTGCACAAACCGTGTTTGATTTAGAGTTCCAAATATATGTATCCCTATAGGAGAAAACAGAGTGAAACCTAAAAATGAAAACGGTTACTGCAAACGAACGGTTTAAACTAGAAGAACGAAATTTGCTGAGCCAAGTGGTTTTGGTGTACTGATCATTACCTGAAAGAATCATCAAGATTGGGTAAAAAAATGTTTGCTGAGATTTCAGGCAACTCGTATTTTTTTTGAATCTTGGCAACCCCTTTCCATGAAAGTGATTTTCGCCAGTCTCTGCTTAGGGCTACATAAACAGCAAACAAACCATAGAGATAGAACTGGAAACTGCTTTATTGTGTCAAGTTTGAAAGAGCTAGCACAAACCGTGTTTGATTTAGAGTTCCAAATACATGTATCCCTATAGGAGAAAACAGAGTAAAACCTAAAAATGAAAACGGTTACTGCAAACGAACGGTTTAACCTAGAAGAACGAAATATGGTGAGCCAAGTGGTTTTGGTGTACTGATCATTACCTGAAAGAATCATCAAGATTGGGTGAAAAAATGTTTGCTGAGATTTCAGGCAACTCGTAGTTTTTTGGAAGCTTGGCAACCCCTTTCCATGAAAGTGATTTTCGCCAGTCTCTGCTTAGGGCTACATCAACAGCAAACAAACCATAGAGATAGAACTTGAAACTGCTTTATTGTGTCATTTTTCAAAGAGCTAGCACAAACCGTGTTTGATTTAGAGTTCCAAATACATGTATCCCTATAGGAGAAAACAGATTGAAACCTAAAAATGAAAACGCTTACTGCAAACGAACGGTTTAACCTAGAGCAATGAAATTTGGTGAACCAAATGGATTTGGTGTACTGATCATTACCTGAAAGAATCATCAAGATTGGGTGAGAAAATATTTGCTGAGATTTCAGGCAACTCGTAGTTTTTTGGAAGCTTGGCAACCCCTTTCCATGAAAGTGATTTTCCCCAGTCTCTGCTTAGGGCTACATCAACAGCAAACAAAGCATAGAGATAGAACTTGAAACTGCTTCATTGTGTCAAGTTTCAAAGAGCTAGCACAAACCGTGTTTGATTTAGAGTTCAAAATACATTTATCCGTATAGGAGAAAACAGAGTGAAACCTAAAAATGAAAATGGTTACTACAAACGAACGGTTTAACCTAGAAGAACGAAATTTGGTGAGCCAAGTGGTTTTGGTGTACTGATCATTACCTGAAAGAATCATCAAGATTGGGTGAAAAAATGTTTGCTGAGATTTCAGGCAAATCTTTGTTTTTTGGAAGCTTGGCAACCCCTTTCTATGAAAGTGATTTTCGCCAGTCTCTGCTTAGGGCTTCATCAACAGCAAACAAAGCATAGAGAGAGAACTGGAAACTGCTTTATTGTGTCAAGTTTCAAAGAGCTAGTACAAACCGTGTTTGATTTAGAGTTCCAAATACATATATCCCTATAGGAGAAAACAGAGTAAAACCTAAAAATGAAAACGGTTACTGCAAACAAATGGTTTAACTTAGAAGAACGAAATTTAGTGAGCCAAGTGGTTTGGTGTACTGATCATTACCTGAAAGAATCATCAAGATTGGGTGAAACAATGTTTGCTGAGATTTCAGGCAACTCGTAGTTTTTTGGAATCTTGGCAACCCCTTTCCATGAAAGTGATTTACGAAAGTCTCTGCTTAGGGCTACATCAACAGCAAACAAAGCATAGAGATACAACAGGAAACTGCTTTATTGTGCCAAGTTTCAAAGAGGTAGCACAAACCGTGTTTGATTTAGAGTTCCAAATACATGTATCCCTATAGGAGAAAACAGAGTGAAACCTAAAAATGAAAACGGTTACTGCAAACGAACGGGTTAACCTAGAAGAACGAAATTTGGTGAGCCAAGTGGTTTTGGTGTACTGATCATTACATGAAAGAATCATCAAGATAGGGTGAAAAAATGTTTGCTGAGATTTCAGGCAACTGGTAGTTTTTTGGAAGCTTGGCAACCCCTTTCCATGAAAGTGATTTTCGCCAGTCTCTCTTAGGGCTACATAAACAGCAAACAAAGCATAGAGATAGAACTGGAAACGGTTTTATTGTGTCAAGATTCAAAGACCTAGCACAAACCGTGTTTGATTTAGAGTTCCAAATACATGTATCTGTATAGGAGAAAACAGAGTGAAACCTAAAAATGAAAACGGTTACTGCAAACGAACGGTTTAACCTAGAAGAACGAAATTTAGTGAGCCATATGGTTTTGGTGTACTGATCATTACCTGAAAGAATCATCAAGATTGGGTGAAAAAATGTTTGCTGATATTTCAGGCAACTCGTAGTTTTTTGGAAGCTTGGCAACCCCTTTCCATGAAAGTGATTTTCGCAAGTCTCTGCTTAGGGCTACATCAACAGCAAACAAAGGATAGAGATAGAACTGGAAACTGCTTTATTGTGTCACGTTTCAAACAGCTAGCACAAACCGTGTTTGATTTAGAGTTCCAAATACATGTATCCCTATAGGAGAAAACAGAGTGAAACCTAAAAATGAAAACGGTTACTGCAAATGAACGGTTTAACCTAAAAGAACGAAATTTGGTGAGCCAAGTGGTTTTGGTGTACTGATCATTACCTGAAAGAATCATCAAGATTGGGTGAAAAAATGTTTGCTGAGATTTCAGGCAACTCGAAGTTTTTTGAAAGCTTGGCAACCCCTTTTCATGAAAGGGATTTTCGCCAGTCTCTGCTTAGGGCTACATCAACAACAAACAAAGCATAGAGATAGAACTGGAAACTGCTTTATTGTGTCAAGTTTCAAAGAGCTAGCACAAACCGTGTTTGATTTAGAGTTCCAAATACATGTATCCTTATAGGAGAAAACAGAGGGAAACCTAAAAATGAAAACGGTTACTGCAAACGAACAGTTTAAACTAGAAGAACGAAATTTGCTGAGCCAAGTGGTTTTGGTGTACTGATCATTTCCTGAAAGAATCATCAAGATTGGGTGAAAAAATGTTTGCTGAGATTTCAGGAAACTCGTAGTTATTTGGAAGCTTGGCAACCCCTTTCCATGAAAGTGATTTTCGCCAGTCTCTGCTTAGGGCTACATCAACAGCAAACAAACCATAGAGATAGAACTGGAAACTGCTTTATTATGTCAAGTTTCAAACAGCTAGCACAAACCGTGTTTGATTTAGAGTTCCAAATACATGTATCCCTATAGGAGAAAACAGAGTGAAACCTAAAAATGAAAACGGTTACTGCAAACGAACGGTTTAACCTAGAAGAACGAAATTTGGTGAGCCAAGTGGTTTTGGTGTACTGATCATTACCTGAAAGAATCATCAAGATTGGGTGAAAAAATGTTTGCTGAGATTTCAGGCAACTCGTAGTTTTTTGGAAGCTTGGCAACCCCTTTCCATGAAAGTGATTTTCGCCAGTCTCTGCTTAGGGCTGCAACAACAGCAAACAAAGCATAGAGATGGAACTGGAATCTGCTTTATTGTGTCAAGTTTCAAAGAGCTAGCACAAACCGTGTTTGATTTAGAGTTCCAAATACATGTATCCCTATAGGAGAAAACAGAGTGAAACCTAAAAATGAAAACGGTTACTGCAAACCAACGGTTTAACCGAGAAGAACGAAATTTGGTGAGCCAAGTGGTTTTGGTGTACTGATCATTACCTGAAAGAATCATCAAGATTGGGTGAAAAAATGTTTGCTGAGATTTCAGGCAACTCGTAGCTTTTTGGAAGCTTGGCAACCCCTTTCCATGAAAGTGATTTTCGCCAGTCTCTGCTTAGGGCTACAACAACAGCAAACAAAGCATAGAGATAGAAAAGGAATCTGCTTTATTGTGTCAAGTTTCAAAGAGCTAGCACAAACCATGTTTGATTTAGAGTTCCAAATACATGTATCCCTAGAGGAGTAAACAGAGTGAAACCTAAAAATGAAAACGGTCACTGCAAACGAACGGTTTAACCTAGAAGAACGAAATTTGGTGAGCCAAGTTTTTTTGGTGTACTGATCATTACCTGAAAGAATCAACAATATTGGGTGAAAAAATGTTTGCTACGATTTCAGGCAACTTGTAGTTTTTTGGAAGCTTGGCAACCCCTTTCCATGAAAGTGATTTTCGCCGGTCTCTGCTTGGGCTACATCAACAGCAAACAAACCATAGAGATAGAACTTGAAACTGCTTTATTGTGTCAAGTTTCAAAGAGCTAGCAGAAACCGTGTTTGATTTAGAGTTCCAAATACATGTATCCCTATAGGAGAAAACAGAGTGAAACCTAAAAATGAAAACGGTTACTGCAAACCAACGGTTTGACCTAGAAGAACGAAATTTGGTGAGCCAAGTGGTTTTGGTGTACTGATCATTACCTGAAAGAATCATCAAGATTGGGTAAAAAAATGTTTGCTGAGATTTCAGGCAACTCGTAGTTTTTTTGGAAGCTTGGCAACCCCTTTCCATGAAAGTGATTTCGCCAGTCTCTGCTTAGGGCTACATCAACAGCAAACAAAGCATAGAGATAGAACATGAAACTGCTTTATTGTGTCAAGTTTCAAAAAGCTACCACAAACCGTGTTTGATTTAGAGTTCCAAATACATGTATCCCTATAGGAGAAAACAGAGTGAAACCTAAAAATGAAACGGTCACTGCAAACGAACGGTTTAACCTAGAAGAACGAAATTTGGTGAGTCAAGTGGTTTTTGTGTACGTATCTTTACCTGAAAGAATCATCAAGATTGGGTGAAAAATGTTTGCTGAGATTTCAGGCAACTCGTAGTTTTTTGGAAGCTTGGCAACCCATTTCCATGAAAGTTATATTCGTCGGTCTCTGCTTAGAGCTACATCAACAGCAAACAAAGCACTGAGATAGAACTTGAAACTGCTTTATTGTGTCAAGTTTCAAAGAGCTAGCACAAACCGTGTTTGATTTAGAGTTCCAAATACATGTATCCCTATAGGAGTAAACAGAGTGAAACCTAAAAATGAAAACGGTTACTGCAAACGAACGGTTTAACCTAGAAGAACGAAGTTTGGTGAGCCAAGTGGTATTGGTGTACTGATCATTACCTGAAAGAATCATCAAGATTGGGTGAAAAAATGTTTGCTGAGATTTCAGGAAACTCGTAGTTTTATGGAAGCTTGGCAACCCCTTTCCATGAAAGTGATTTTCGCCAGTCTCTGCTTAGGGCTACATCAACAGGAAACAAACCATAGAGATAGAACGTGAAACTGCTTTATTGTGTCAAGTTTCAAAAAGCTAGCACAAACCGTGTTTGATTTAGAGTTCCAAATACATGTATCCCTATAGGAGAAAACAGAGTGAAACCTAAAAATGAAAACGGTTACTGCAAACCAACGGTTTAACCGAGAAGAACGAAATTTGGTGAGCCAAGTGGTTTTGGTGTACTGATCATTACCTGAAAGAATCATCAAGATTGGGTCAAAAAATGTTTGCTGAGATTTCAGGCAACTCGTAGCTTTTTGGAAGCTTGGCAACCCCTTTCCATGAAAGTGATTTTCGCCAGTCTCTGCTTAGGGCTACATCAACAGCAAACAAAGCATAGAGAGAGAACTGGAAACTGCTTTATTGTGTGAAGTTTCAAAGAGCTAGCACAAACCGTGTTTGATTTAGAGTTCCAAATACATGTATCCCTATAGGAGAAAACAGAGTGAAACCTAAAAATGAAAACGGTTACTGCAAACCAACGGTTTTACCTAGAAGAACGAAATTTGGTGAGCCAAGTGGTTTTGGTGTACTGATCATTACCTGAAAGAATCATCAAGATTGGGTAAAAAAAAATGTTTGCTGAGATTTCAGGCAACTCGTGGTTTTTTTGGAAGCTTGGCAACCCCTTTCCATGAAAGTGATTTCGCCAGTCTCAGCTTAGGGCTACATCAACAGCAAACAAATCATAGAGATAGAACTTGAAACTGCTTTATTGTGTCAAGTTTCAAAAAGCTAGCACAAACCGTGTTTGATTTAGAGTTCCAAATACATGTATCCCTATAGGAGAAAACAGAGTGAAACCTAAAAATGAAAACGGTCACTGCAAACGAACGGTTTAACCTAAAAGAACGAAATTTGGTGAGCCAAGTGGTTTTGGTGTACTGATCATTACCTGAAAGAATCATCAAGATTGGGTGAAAAAATGTTTGCTGAGATTTCAGGCAACTCGAAGTTTTTTGAAAGCTTGGCAACCCCTTTTCATGAAAGGGATTTTCGCCAGTCTCTGCTTAGGGCTACATCAACAACAAACAAAGCATAGAGATAGAACTGGAAACTGCTTTATTGTGTCAAGTTTCAAAGAGCTAGCACAAACCGTGTTTGATTTAGAGTTCCAAATACATGTATCCTTATAGGAGAAAACAGAGGGAAACCTAAAAATGAAAACGGTTACTGCAAATGAACAGTTTAAACTAGAAGAACGAAATTTGCTGAGCCAAGTGGTTTTGGTGTACTGATCATTTCCTGAAAGAATCATCAAGATTGGGTGAAAAAATGTTTGCTGAGATTTCAGGAAACTCGTAGTTATTTGGAAGCTTGGCAACCCCTTTCCATGAAAGTGATTTTCGCCAGTCTCTGCTTAGGGCTACATCAACAGCAAACAAACCATAGAGATAGAACTGGAAACTGCTTTATTATGTCAAGTTTCAAACAGCTAGCACAAACCGTGTTTGATTTAGAGTTCCAAATACATGTATCCCTATAGGAGAAAACAGAGTGAAACCTAAAAATGAAAACGGTTACTGCAAACGAACGGTTTAACCTAGAAGAACGAAATTCGGTGAGCCAAGTGGTTTTGGTGTACTGATCATTACCTGAAAGAATCATCAAGATTGGGTGAAAAAATGTTTGCTGAGATTTCAGGCAACTCGTAGTTTTTGGAAGCTTGGCAACCCCTTTCCATGAAAGTGATTTTCGCCAGTCTCTGCTTAGGGCTACAACAACAGCAAACAAAGCATAGAGATGGAACTGGAATCTGCTTTATTGTGTCAAGTTTCAAAGAGCTAGCACAAACCGTGTTTGATTTAGAGTTCCAAATACATGTATCCCTATAGGAGAAAACAGAGTGAAACCTAAAAATGAAAACGGTTACTGCAAACCAACGGTTTAACCGAGAAGAACGAAATTTGGTGAGCCAAGTGGTTTTGGTGTACTGATCATTACCTGAAAGAACCATCAAGATTGGGTGAAAAAATGTTTGCTGAGATTTCAGGCAACTCGTAGCTTTTTGGAAGCTTGGCAACCCCTTTCCATGAAAGTGATTTTCGCCAGTCTCTGCTTAGGGCTACAACAACAGCAAACAAAGCATAGAGATAGAAAAGGAATCTGCTTTATTGTGTCAAGTTTCAAAGAGCTAGCACAAACCATGTTTGATTTAGAGTTCCAAATACATGTATCCCTATAGGAGTAAACAGAGTGAAACCTAAAAATGAAAACGGTCACTGCAAACGAACGGTTTAACCTAGAAGAACGAAATTTGGTGAGCCAAGTGGTTTTGGTGTACGGATCATTACCTGAAAGAATCAACAATATTGGGTGAAAAAATGTTTGCTGCGATTTCAGGCAACTTGTAGTTTTTGGAAGCTTGGCAACCCCTTTCCATGAAAGTGATTTTCGCCGGTCTCTGCTTGGGCTACATCAACAGCAAACAAACCATAGAGATAAAACTTGAAACTGCTTTATTGTGTCAAGTTTCAAAGAGCTAGCAGAAACCGTGTTTGATTTAGAGTTCCAAATACATGTATCCCTATAGGAGAAAACAGAGTGAAACCTAAAAATGAAAACGGTTACTGCAAACCAACGGTTTGACCTAGAAGAACGAAATTTGGTGAGCCAAGTGGTTTTGGTGTACTGATCATTACCTGAAAGAATCATCAAGATTGGGTAAAAAAATGTTTGCTGAGATTTCAGGCAACTCGTAGTTTTTTTGGAAGCTTGGCAACCCCTTTCCATGAAAGTGATTTCGCCAGTCTCTGCTTAGGGCTACATCAACAGCAAACAAAGCATAGAGATAGAACATGAAACTGCTTTATTGTGTCAAGTTTCAAAAAGCTACCACAAACCGTGTTTGATTTAGAGTTCCAAATACATGTATCCCTATAGGAGAAAACAGAGTGAAACCTAAAAATGAAAACGGTCACTGCAAACGAACGGTTTAACCTAGAAGAACGAAATTTGGTGAGTCAAGTGGTTTTTGTGTACGTATCTTTACCTGAAAGAATCATCAAGATTGGGTGAAAAAATGTTTGCTGAGATTTCAGGCAACTCGTAGTTTTTTGGAAGCTTGGCAACCCATTTCCATGAAAGTTATATTCGTCGGTCTCTGCTTAGAGCTACATCAACAGCAAACAAAGCACTGAGATAGAACTTGAAACTGCTTTATTATGTCAAGTTTCAAAGAGCTAGCACAAACCGTGTTTGATTTAGAGTTCCAAATACATGTATCCCTATAGGAGTAAACAGAGTGAAACCTAAAAATGAAAACGGTTACTGCAAACGAACGGTTTAACCTAGAAGAACGAAGTTTGGTGAGCCAAGTGGTATTGGTGTACTGATCATTACCTGAAAGAATCATCAAGATTGGGTGAAAAAATGTTTGCTGAGATTTCAGGAAACTCGTAGTTTTATGGAAGCTTGGCAACCCCTTTCCATGAAAGTGATTTTCGCCAGTTTCTGCTTAGGGCTACATCAACAGCAAACAAACCATAGAAATAGAACGTGAAACTGCTTTATTGTGTCAAGTTTCAAAAAGCTAGCACAAACCGTGTTTGATTTAGAGTTCCAAATACATGTATCCCTATAGGAGAAAACAGAGTGAAACCTAAAAATGAAAACGGTTACTGCAAACCAACGGTTTAACCGAGAAGAACGAAATTTGGTGAGCCAAGTGGTTTTGGTGTACTGATCATTACCTGAAAGAATCATCAAGATTGGGTCAAAAAATGTTTGCTGAGATTTCAGGCAACTCGTAGTTTTTTGGAAGCTTGGCAACCCCTTTCCATGAAAGTGATTTTCGCCAGTCTCTGCTTAGGGCTACATCAACAGCAAACAAAGCATAGAGAGAGAACTGGAAACTGCTTTATTGTGTGAAGTTTCAAAGAGCTAGCACAAACCGTGTTTGATTTAGAGTTCCAAATACATGTATCCCTATAGGAGAAAACAGAGTGAAACCTAAAAATGAAAACGGTTACTGCAAACCAACGGTTTTACCTAGAAGAACGAAATTTGGTGAGCCAAGTGGTTTTGGTGTACTGATCATTACCTGAAAGAATCATCAAGATTGGGTAAAAAAAAATGTTTGCTGAGATTTCAGGCAACTCGTAGTTTTTTGGAAGCTTGGCAACCCCTTTCCATGAAAGTGATTTTCGCCAGTCTCTGCTTAGGGCTACATCGACAGCAAACAAACCATAGAGATAGAACTTGAAACTGCTTTATTGTGTCAAGTTTCAAAAAGCTAGCACAAACCGTGTTTGATTTAGAGTTCCAAATACATGTATCCCTATAGGAGAAAACAGAGTGAAACCTAAAAATGAAAACGGTCACTGCAAACGAACGGTTTAACCTAGAAGAACGAAATTTGGTGAGTCAAGTGGTTTTTGTGTACGTATCATTACCTGAAAGAATCATCAAGATTGGGTGAAAAAATGTTTGCTGAGATTTCAGGCAACTCGTAGTTTTTTGGAAGCTTGGCAACCCCTTTCCATGAAAGTTATATTCGCCAGTCTCTGCTTAGGGCTACATCAACAGCAAACAAAGCATAGAGATAGAACATGAAACTGCTTTATTGTGTCAAGATTCAAAAAGCTACCACAAACCGTGTTTGATTTAGAGTTCCAAATACATGTATCCCTATAGGAGAAAACAGAGTGAAACCTAAAAATGAAAACGGTCACTGCAAACGAACGGTTTAACCTAGAAGAACGAAATTTGGTGAGTCAAGTGGTTTTTGTGTACGTATCTTTACCTGAAAGAATCATCAAGATTGGGTGAAAAAATGTTTGCTGAGATTTCAGGCAACTCGTAGTTTTTTGGAAGCTTGGCAACCCATTTCCATAAAAGTGATATTCGTCGGTCTCTGCTTAGAGCTACATCAACAGCAAACAAAGCATACAGATAGAACTTGAAACTGCTTTATTGTGTCAAGTTTCAAAGAGCTAGCACAAACCGTGTTTGATTTAGAGTTCCAAATACATGTATCCCTATAGGAGAAAACAGAGTGAAACCTAAAAATGAAAACGGTTTCTGCAAACGAACGGTTTAACCTAGAAGAACGAAATTTGGTGAGCCAAGTGGTTTTGTTGTACTGATCATTACCTGAAAGAATCATCAATATTGGGTGAAAAAATGTTTGCTGCGATTTCAGGCAACTTGTAGTTTTTTGGAAGCTTGGCAACCCCTTTCCATGAAAGTGATATTCGCCAGTCTCTGCTTAGGGCTACATCAACAGCAAACAAACCATAGAGATAGAACTGGAAACTGCTTTATTGTGTCAAGTTTCAAAGAGCTAGCAGAAACCGTGTTTGATTTAGAGTTCCAAATACATGTATCCCTATAGGAGAAAACAGAGTGAAACCTAAAAATGAAAATGGTCACTGCAAACGAACGGTTTAACCTAGAAGAACGAAATTTGGTGAGTCAAGTGGTTATTGTGTACGTATCTTTACCTGAAAGCATCATCAAGATTGGGTGAACAAATGTTTGCTGAGATTTCAGGCAACTCGTAGTTTTTTGGAAGTTTGGCAACCCCTTTCCATGAAAGTGATTTTTGCCAGTCTCAGCTTAGGCCTACATCAACAGCAAACAAAGCGTAGAGATAGAACTTGAAACTGCTTTATTGTGTCAAGTTTCAAAGTGCTAGCAGAAACCATGTTTGATTTAGAGTTCCAAATACATGTATCCCTATAGGAGAAAACAGAGTGAAACCTAAAAATGAAAACGGTGACTGCAAACGAACGGTTTAACCTAGAAGAACGAAATTTGGTCAGCCAAGTGGTTTTGGTGTACTGATCATTACCTGAAAGAATCATCAAGATTGGGTGAAAAAATGTTTGCTGAGATTTCAGGAAACTCGTAGTTTTATGGAAGCTTGGCAACGCCTTTCCATGAAAGTGATTTTCGCAAGTCTCTGCTTAGGGCTACATCAACAGCAAACAAACCATAGAGATAGAACGTGAAACTGCTTTATTGTGTCAAGTTTCAAAAAGCTAGCACAACCCGTGTTTGATTTAGAGTTCCAAATACATGTATCCCTATAGGAGAAAACAGAGTGAAACCTAAAAATGAAAACGGTTACTGCAAACCAACGGTTTAACCGAGAAGAACGAAATTTGGTGAGCCAAGTGGTTTTGGTGTACTGATCATTACCTGAAAGAATCATCAAGATTGGGTCAAAAAATGTTTGCTGAGATTTCAGGCAACTCGTAGTTTTTTTGGAAGCTTGGCAACCCCTTTCAATGACAGTGATTTTCGCCAGTCTCTGCTTAGGGCTACATCAACAGCAAAAAAACCATAGAGACAGAACTTGAAACTGCTTTATTGTGTCAAGTTTCAAAGAGCTAGCACAAACCGTGTTTGATTTAGAGTTCCAAATACATGTATCCCTATAGGAGAAAACAGAGTGAAACCTAAAAATGAAAATGGTCACTGCAAACGAACGGTTTAACCTAGAAGAACGAAATTTGGTGAGTCAAGTGGTTTTTGTGTACGTATCTTTACCTGAAAGAATCATCAAGATTGGGTGAACAAATGTTTGCTGAGATTTCAGGCAACTCGTAGTTTTTTGGAAGTTTGGCAACCCCTTTTCCATGAAAGTGATTTTTGCCAGTCTCTGCTTAGGCCTACATCAACAGCAAACAAAGCGTAGAGATAGAACTTGAAACTGCTTTATTGTGTCAAGTTTCAAAGTGCTAGCACAAACCATGTTTGATTTAGAGTTCCAAATACATGTATCCCTATAGGAGAAAACAGAGTGAAACCTAAAAATGAAAACGGTGACTGCAAACGAACGGTTTAACCTAGAAGAACGAAATTTGGTGAGCCAAGTGGTTTTTGTGTACTGATCATTACCTGAAAGAATCATCAAGATTGGGTGGAAAAATGTTTGCTGAGATTTCAGGCAACTAGTAGCTTTTTGGAAACTTGGCAACCACTTTCCATGAAAGTGATTTTCGCCAGTCTCTGCTTAGGGCTACATCAACAGCAAACAAAGCGTAGAGATAGAACTTGAAACTGCTTTATTGTGTCAAGTTTCAAAGAGCTAGCACAAACCGTGTTTGATTTAGAGTTCCAAATACATGTATCCCTATAGGAGAAAACAGAGTGAAACCTAAAAATGAAAACGGTTACTGCAAACCAACGGTTTTACCTAGAAGAACGAAATTTGGTGAGCCAAGTGGTTTTGGTGTACTGATCATTACCTGAAAGAATCATCAAGATTGGGTAAAAAAATGTTTGCTGAGATTTCAGGCAACTCGTAGTTTTTTTGGAAGCTTGGCAACCCCTTTCCATGAAAGTGATTTCGCCAGTCTCTGCTTAGGGCTACATCAACAGCAAACAAAGCATAGAGATAGAACATGGAACTGCTTTATTGTGTCAAGTTTCAAAAAGCTACCACAAACCGTGTTTCATTTAGAGTTCCAAATACATGTATCCCTATAGGAGAAAACAGAGTGAAACCTAAAAATGAAAACGGTCACTGCAAACGAATGGTTTAACCTAGAAGAACGAAATTTGGTGAGTCAAGTGGTTTTTGTGTACGTATCATTACCTGAAAGAATCATCAAGATTGGGTGAAAAAATGTTTGCTGAGATTTCAGGCAACTCGTAGTTTTTTGGAAGCTTGGCAACCCATTTCCATGAAAGTGATATTCGTCGGTCTCTGCTTAGAGCTACATCAACAGCAAACAAAGCATAGAGATAGAACTTGAAACTGCTTTATTGTGTCAAGTTTCTAAGAGCTAGCACAAACCGTGTTTGATTTAGGGTTCCAAATACATGTATCCCTATAGAAGAAAACAGAGTGAAACCTAAAAATGAAAACGGTTACCGCAAACGAACGGTTTAACCTAGAAGAACGATATTTGGTGAGCCAAGTGGTTTTGGTGTACTGATCATTACCTGAAAGAATTATCAAGATTGGGTGAACAAATGTTTGCTGAGATTTCAGGCAACTCGTAGTTTTTTGGAAATTTGGCAACCCCTTTCAATGAAAGTGATTTTTGCCAGTCTCTGCTTAGGTCTACATCAACAGCAAACAAAGCGTAGAGATAGAACTTGAAACTGCTTTATTGTTCAAGTTTCAAAGAGCTAGCACAAACCGTGTTTGATTTAGAGTTCCAAATACATGTATCCATATAGGAGAAAACAGAGTGAAACCTAAAAATGAAAACGGTTACTGCAAACCAACGGTTTAACCTAGAAGAACGAAATTTGGTGAGCCAAGTGGTTTTGTTGTACTGATCATTACCTGAAAGAATCATCAAGATTGGGTGAAAAAATGTTTCCTGAGATTCCAGGCAACTCGTAGTTTTTTGGAAGCTTGGCAACCCCTTTCCATGAAAGTGATTTTCGCCAGTCTCTGCTTAGGGCTACAACAACAGCAAACAAAGCATAGAGATAGAACTGGAATCTGCTTTATTGTGTCAAGTTTCAAAGAGCTAGCACAAACCGTGTTTGATTTAGAGTTCAAAATACATGTATCCCTATAGGAGTAAACAGAGTGAAACCTAAAAATGAAAACGGTCACTGCAAACGAACGGTTTAACCTAGAAGAACGAAATTTGGTGAGCCAAGTGGTTTTGGTGTACTGATCATTACCTGAAAGAATCATCAATATTGGGTGAAAAAATGTTTGCTGCGATTTCATGCAACTTGTAGTTTTTTGGAAGCTTGGCAACCCCTTCTCATGAAAGTGATTTTCGCCAGTCTCTGCTTAGGGCTACAACAACAGCAAACAAACCATAGAGATAGAACTGGAAACTGCTTTATTGTGTCAAGTTTCAAAGAGCTAGCAGAAACCGTGTTTGATTTAGAGTTCCAAATACATGTATCCCTATAGGAGAAAACAGAGTGAAACCTAAAAATGAAAACGGTCACTGCAAACCAACGGTTTAACCTAGAAGAACGAAATTTGGTGAGCCAAGTTGTTTTGGTGTACTAATCATTACCTCAAATAATCATCAAGATTGGGTGAAAAAATGTTTGATGAGATTTCAGGCAACTAGTAGCTTTTTGGAAGCTTGGCAACCACTTTCCATGAAAGTGATTTTCGCCAGTCTCTGCTTAGGGCTACATCAACACCAAACAAAGCATAGAGAGAGAACTGGAAACTGCTTTATTTTGTCAAGTTTCAAAGAGCTAGCACAAACCGTGTTTGATTTAGAGTTCCATATACATGTATCCCTATAGGAGAAAACAGAGTGAAATCTAAAAATGAAAACGGTTACTGCAAACCAACGGTTTAACCTAGAAGAACGAAATTTGGTGAGCCAAGTGGTTTTGGTGTACTGATCAATACCTGAAAGAATCATCAAGATTGGGTGAAAAAATGTTTGCTGAGATTTCAGGCAACTCGCAGTTTTTTGGAAGCTTGGCAACCCCTTTCCATGAAAGGGATTTTCGCCAGTCTCTGCTTAGGGCTACATCAACAGCAAACAAAGCGTAGAGATTGAACTTGAAACTGCTTTATTGTGTCAAGTTTCAAAGAGCTAGCACAAACCGTGTTTGATTTAGAGTTCCAAATACATGTATCTCTATAGGAGAAAACAGAGTGAAACCTAAAAATGAAAACGGTTACTGCAAACCAACGGTTTAGCCGAGAAGAACGAAATTTGGTGAGCCAAGTGGTTTTGGTGTACTGATCATTACCTGAAAGAATCATCAAGATTGGGTGAAAAAATGTTTGCTGAGATTTCAGGCAACTCGTAGTTTTTTTGGAAGCTTGGCAACCCCTTTCCATGAAAGTTATTTTCGCCAGTCTCTGCTTAGGGCTACAACAACAGCAAACAAACCATAGAGATAGAACTTGAAACTGCTTTATTGTGTCAAGTTTCAAAAAGCTAGCACAAACCGTGTTTGATTTAGAGTTCCAAATACATGTATCCCTATAGGAGAAAACAGAGTGAAACCTAAAAATGAAAACGGTCACTGCAAACGAATGTTTTAACCTAGAAGAACGAAATTTGGTGAGCCAAGTGGTTTTGGTGTATGGATCATTACCTGAAAGAATCATCAAGATTGGGTGAAAAAATGTTTGCTGAGATTTCAGGCAACTCGTAGTTTTTTGGAAGTTTTGCAACCCCTTTCCATGAAAGTGATTTTCGCCAGTCTCTGCTTAGGGATATATCAACAGCAAACAAAGCATAGAGATACAACTTGAAACTGCTTTATGGTGTCAAGTTTCAAAGAGCTAGCACAAACCGTGTTTGATTTAGAGTTTCAAATATATGTATCCCTATAGGAGAAAACAGAGTGAAACCTAAAAATGAAAACGGTTACTGCAAACGAACGGTTTAACCTAGAAGAACGAAATTTGGTGAGCCAAGTGGTTTGGGTGTACTGATCATTACCTGAAAGAATCATCAAGATTGGGTGGAAAAAATGTTGGCTGATATTTCAGGCAACTCGTAGTTTTTTGGAAGCTTGGCAACCCCTTTCCATGAAAGTGATTTTCGCCAGTCTCTGATTAGGGCTACATCAACAGCAAACAAACCATAGAGATAGAACTGGAAACTGCTTTATTGTGTCAAGTTTCAAAGAGCTAGCACAAACCGTGTTGGATTTAGAGTTCCAAATACATGTATCCCTATAGGAGAAAACAGAGTGAAACCTAAAAATGAAAACGGTTACTGCAAACGAACGGTTTAACCTAGAAGAACGAAATTTGGAGAGCCAAGTGGTTTTGGTGTACTGATCATTACTGAAAGAATCATCAAGATTGGGCGAAAAAATGTTTGCTGAGATTTCAGGCAACTCGTAGTTTTTTGGAAGCTTGGCAACCCCTTTCCATGAAAGTGATTTTCGCCAGTCTCTGATTAGGGCTACATCAACAGCAAAAAAACCATAGAGATAGAACTTGAAACTGCTTTATTGTGTCAAGTTTCAAAGAGCTAGCACAAACCGTGTTTTATTTAGAGTTCCAAATACATGTATCCCTATAGGAGAAAACAGAGTAAAACCTAAAAATGAAAACGGTTACTGCAAACGAACGGTTTAACATAGAAGAACGAAATTTGGTGAGCCAAGTGATTTTGGTGTACTGATCATTACCTGAAAGAATCTTCAAAATTGGGTGAAAAAATATTTGCTGAGATTTCAGGTAACTCGTAGTTTTTTTGGATGCTTGGCAACCCCTTTCCATGAAAGTGATTTTCGCCAGTCTCTGCTTAGGGCTACATCAACAGCAAACAAAGCATAGAGATAGAACGTGAAACTGCTTCATTGTGTCAAGTTTCAAAGAGCTAGCACAAACCGTGTTTGATTTAGAGTTCCAAATACATGTATCCCTATAGGAGAAAACAGAGTGAAACCTAAAAATGAAAACGGTTACTGCAAACGAACGGTTTAACATAGAAGAACGAAATTTGGTGAGCCAAGTGGTTTTGGTGTACTGATCATTACCTGAAAGAATCATCAAGATTGGGTGAAAAAATGTTTGCTGAGATTTCACGCAACTCGTAGTTTTTTGGAAGCTTGGCAACCCCTTTCCATGAAAGTGATTTTCGCCAGTCTCTGCTTAGGGCTACATCAACAGCAAACAAACCATAGAGATAGAACTTGAAACTGCTCTATTGTGTCAAGTTTCAAAGAGCTAGCACAAACCGTGTTTGATTTAGAGTTCCAAATACATGTATCCCTATAGGAGAAAACAGAGTGAAACCTAAAAATGAAAACGGTTACTGCAAACGAACGGTTTAACCTAGAAGAACGAAATTTGGTGAACCAAGTGGTTTTGGTGTACTGATCATTACCTGAAAGAATCATCAAGATTGGGTGAAAAAATGTTTGCTGAGATTTCAGGCAACTCGTAGTTTTTTGGAAGCTTGGCAACCCCTTTCCATGAAAGTGATTTTCGCCAGTCTCTGCTTAGGGCTACATCAACACCAAACAAAGCTTAGGGATACAATTTGAAACTGCTTTATTGTGTCAAGTTTCAAAGAGCTAGCACAAACCGTGTTTGATTTAGAGTTCCAAATACATGTATCCCTATAGGAGCAAACAGAGTGAAACCTAAAAATGAAAACGGTTACTGCAAACGAACGGTTTAAGCTAGAAGAACGAAATTTGGTGAGCCAAGTTGTTTTGGTGTACTGATCATTACCTGAAAGAATCATCAAGATTGGGTGAAAAAGTGTTTGCTGAGATTTCAGGCAACTCGTAGTTTTTTGGAAGCTTGGCAACCCCTTTCCATGAAAGTGATTTTCGCCAGTCTCTGCTTACGGCTACATCAACAGCAAACAAAGCATAGAGATAGAACTTGAAACTGCTTTATTGTGTCAAGTTTCAAAGAGCTAGCACAAACCGTGTTTGATTTAGAGTTCCAAATACATGTATCCCTATAGGAGAAAACAGAGTGAAACCAAAAAATGAAAACGGTTACTGCAAACGAACGGTTTAACCTAGAAGAACGAAATTTGGTGAGCCAAGTGGTTTTGGTGTCCTGATCATTACCTGAAAGAATCATCAAGATTGGGTGAAAAAATGTTTGCTGAGATTTCAGGCAACTCGTAGTTTTTTTGGAAGCTTGGGAACCCCTTTCTATGAAAGTGATTTTCGCCAGTCTCTGCTTAGGGCTACATCAACAGCAAACAAAGCATAGATATAGAACTTGAAACTGCTTTATTGTGTCAAGTTTCAAAGAGCTAGCACAAACCGTGTTTGATTTAGAGTTCCAAATACATGTATCCCTATAGGAGAAAACAGAGTGAAACCTAAAAATGAAAACGGTCACTGCAAACGAACGGTTTTACCTAGAAGAAGGAAATTTGGTAAGCCAAGTGGTTTTGGTGTACGGATCATTACCTGAAAGAATAATCAAGATTGGGTGAAAAAATATTTGCTGAGATTTCAGGCAACTCGTAGTTTTTTGAAGCTTGGCAACCCCTTTCCATGAAAGTGATTTTCGTCAGTCTCTGCTTAGGGCTACATCAACAGCAAACAAAGCATAGAGATAGAAATGGAAACTGCTTTATTGTGTCAAGTTTCAAAGAGATAGCACAAACCGTGTTTGATTTAGAGTTCCAAATACATGTATCCCTATAGGAGAAAACAGAGTGAAACCTAAAAATGAAAACGGTCACTGGAAACGAACGGTTTCACCTAGAAGAACGAAATTTGGTGAGCCAAGTGGTTTTGGTGTACTGATCATTACCTGAAAGAATCCTCAAGATTGGGTGAAAAAGAGTTTGCTGAGATTTCAGGCAACTCGTAGTTTTTTGGAAGCTTGGCAACCCCTTTCCATGAAAGTGATTTTCCCCAGTCTCTGCTTAGGGCTACATCAACAGCAAACAAAGCATAGAGATAGAACTGGAAACTGCTTTATTGTGTCAAGTTTCAAAGAGCTAGCACAAACCGTGTTTGATTTAGAGTTCCAAATACATGTATCCCTATAGGAGAAAACAGAGTGAAAGCTAAAAATGAAAACGGTTACTGCAAACGAACGGTTTAAGCTAGAAGAACAAAATTTGGTGAGCCAAGTGGTTTTGTTGTACTGATCATTACCTGAAAGAATCATCAAGATTGGGTGAAAAAGTGTTTGCTGAGATTTCAGGAAACTCGTAGTTTTTTGGAAGCTTGGCAACCCCTTTCCATGAAAGTGATTTTCGCCAGTCTCTGCTTAGGGCTACATCAACAGCATACAAAGCATAGAGATAGAACTTGAAACTGCTTTATTGTGTCAAGTTTCAAAGAGCTAGCACAAACCGTGTTTGATTTAGAGTTCCAAATACATGTATCCCTATAGGAGAAAACAGAGTGAAACCTAAAAATGAAAACGGTTACTGCAAACGAACGGTTTAACCTAGAAGAACGAAATTTGGTGAGCCAAGTGGTTTTGGTGTACTGATCATTACCTGAAAGAATCATCAAGATTGGGTGAAAAAATGTTTGCTGAGATTTCAGGCAACTCGTAGTTTTTTGGAAGCTTGGCAACCCCTTTCCATGAAAGTGATTTTCGCCAGTCTCTGCTTAGGGCTACATCAACAGCAAACAAAGTATAGAGATAGAAGTTAAAACTGCTTTATTGTGTCAAGTTTCAAAGAGCTAGCACAAAGCGTGTTTGATTTAGAGTTCCGAATACATGTATCCCTATAGGAGAAAACAGAGTGAAACCTAAAAATGAAAACGGTTACTGCAAACGAACGGTTTAACCTAGAAGAACGAAATTTGGTGAGCCAAGTGGTTTTGGTGTACTGATCATTACCTGAAAGAATCATCAAGATTGTGTGAAAAAATGTTTGCTGAGATTTCAGCCAACTCGTAGTTTTTTGGAAGCTTGGCAACCCCTTTCCATGAAAGTGATTTTCGCCATTCTCTGCTTAGGGCTACATCAACAGCAAACAAAGCATAGAGATAGAACTGGAAACTGCTTTATTGTGTCAAGTTTCAAAGAGCTAGCACAAACCGTGTTTGATTTAGAGTCCCAAATACATGTATCCCTATAGGAGAAAACAGAGTGAAACCTAAAAATGAAAACGGTTACTGCAAACGAACGGTTTAACCTAGAAGAACGAAATTTGGTGAGCCAAGTGGTTTTGGTGTACCGATCATTACCTGAAAGAATCATCAAGATTGGGTGAAAAAATGTTTGCTGAGATTTCAGGCAGATCGTAGTTTTTTGGAAGCTTGGCAACCCCTTTCCATGAAAGTTATTTTCGCCAGTCTCTGCTTAGGGCTACAACAACAGCAAACAAACCATAGAGATAGAACTTGAAACTGCTTTATTGTGTCAAGTTTCAAAAAGCTAGCACAAACCGTGTTTGATTTAGAGTTCCAAATACATGTATCCGTATAGGAGAAAACAGAGTGAAACCTAAAAATGAAAACGGTCACTGCAAACGAATGTTTTAACCTAGAAGAACGAAATTTGGTGAGCCAAGTGGTTTTGGTGTACGGATCATTACCTGAAAGAATCATCAAGATTGGGTGAAAAAATGTTTGCTGAGATTTCAGGCAACTCGTAGTTTTTTGGAAGTTTTGCAACCCCTTTCCATGAAAGTGATTTTCGCCAGTCTCTGCTTAGGGATATATCAACAGCAAACAAAGCATAGAGATACAACTTGAAACTTCTTTATTGTGTCAAGTTTCAAAGAGCTAGCACAAACCGTGTTTGATTTAGAGTTTCAAATATATGTATCCCTATAGGAGAAAACAGAGTGAAACCTAAAAATGAAAACGGTTACTGCAAACGAACGGTTTAACCTAGAAGAACGAAATTTGGTGAGCCAAGTGGTTTGGGTGTACTGATCATTACCTGAAAGAATCATCAAGATTGGGTGAAAAAATGTTGGCTGATATTTCAGGCAACTCGTAGTTTTTTGGAAGCTTGGCAACCCCTTTCCATGAAAGTGATTTTCGCCAGTCTCTGATTAGGGCTACATCAACAGCAAACAAAGCATAGAGATAGAACTGGAAACTGCTTTATTGTGTCAAGTTTCAAAGAGCTAGCACAAACCGTGTTGGATTTAGAGTTCCAAATACATGTATCCCTATAGGAGAAAACAGAATGAAACCTAAAAATGAAAACGGTTACTGCAAACGAACGGTTTAACCTAGAAGAACGAAATTTGGTGAGCCAAGTGGTTTTGGTGTACTGATCATTACCTGAAAGAATCATCAAGATTGGGCGAAAAAATGTTTGCTGAGATTTCAGGCAACTCGTAGTTTTTTGGAAGCTTGGCAACCCCTTTCCATGAAAGTGATTTTCGCCAGTCTCTGATTAGGGCTACATCAACAGCAAAAAAACCATAGAGATAGAACTTGAAACTGCTTTATTGTGTCAAGTTTCAAAGAGCTAGCACAAACCGTGTTTTATTTAGAGTTCCAAATACATGTATCCCTATAGGAGAAAACAGAGTAAAACCTAAAAATGAAAACGGTTACTGCAAACGAACGGTTTAACATAGAAGAACGAAATTTGGTGAGCCAAGTGATTTTGGTGTACTGATCATTACCTGAAAGAATCTTCAAAATTGGGTGAAAAAATATTTGCTGAGATTTCAGGTAACTCGTAGTTTTTTTGGATGCTTGGCAACCCCTTTCCATGAAAGTGATTTTCGCCAGTCTCTGCTTAGGGCTACATCAACAGCAAACAAAGCATAGAGATAGAACGTGAAACTGCTTCATTGTGTCAAGTTTCAAAGAGCTAGCACAAACCGTGTTTGATTTAGAGTTCCAAATACATGTATCCCTATAGGAGAAAACAGAGTGAAACCTAAAAATGAAAACGGTTACTGCAAACCAACGGTTTTACCTAGAAGAACGAAATTTGGTGAGCCAAGTGGTTTTGGTGTACTGATCATTACCTGAAAGAATCATCAAGATTGGGTGAAAAAATGTTTGCTGAGATTTCACGCAACTCGTAGTTTTTTGGAAGCTTGGCAACCCCTTTCCATGAAAGTGATTTTCGCCAGTCTCTGCTTAGGGCTACATCAACAGCAAACAAACCATAGAGATAGAACTTGAAACTGCTCTATTGTGTCAAGTTTCAAAGAGCTAGCACAAACCGTGTTTGATTTAGAGTTCCAAATACATGTATCCCTATAGGAGAAAACAGAGTGAAACCTAAAAATGAAAACGGTTACTGCAAACGAACGGTTTAACCTAGAAGAACGAAATTTGGTGAACCAAGTGGTTTTGGTGTACTGATCATTACCTGAAAGAATCATCAAGATTGGGTGAAAAAATGTTTGCTGAGATTTCAGGCAACTCGTAGTTTTTTGGAAGCTTGGCAACCCCTTTCCATGAAAGTGATTTTCGCCAGTCTCTGCTTAGGGCTACATCAACACCAAACAAAGCTTAGGGATACAATTTGAAACTGCTTTATTGTGTCAAGTTTCAAAGAGCTAGCACAAACCGTGTTTGATTTAGAGTTCCAAATACATGTATCCCTATAGGAGCAAACAGAGTGAAACCTAAAAATGAAAACGGTTACTGCAAACGAACGGTTTAAGCTAGAAGAACGAAATTTGGTGAGCCAAGTTGTTTTGGTGTACTGATCATTACCTGAAAGAATCATCAAGATTGGGTGAAAAAGTGTTTGCTGAGATTTCAGGCAACTCGTAGTTTTTTGGAAGCTTGGCAACCCCTTTCCATGAAAGTGATTTTCGCCAGTCTCTGCTTACGGCTACATCAACAACAAACAAAGCATAGAGATAGAACTTGAAACTGCTTTATTGTGTCAAGTTTCAAAGAGCTAGCACAAACCGTGTTTGATTTAGAGTTCCAAATACATGTATCCCTATAGGAGAAAACAGAGTGAAACCAAAAAATGAAAACGTTTACTGCAAACGAACGGTTTAACCTAGAAGAACGAAATTTGGTGAGCCAAGTGGTTTTGGTGTCCTCATCATTACCTGAAAGAATCATCAAGATTGGGTGAAAAAATGTTTGCTGAGATTTCAGGCAACTCGTAGTTTTTTTGGAAGCTTGGCAACCCCTTTCTATGAAAGTGATTTTCGCCAGTCTCTGCTTAGGGCTACATCAACAGCAAACAAAGCATAGATATAGAACTTGAAACTGCTTTATTGTGTCAAGTTTCAAAGAGCTAGCACAAACCGTGTTTGATTTAGAGTTCCAAATACATGTATCCCTATAGGAGAAAACAGAGTGAAACCTAAAAATGAAAACGGTCACTGCAAACGAACGGTTTTACCTAGAAGAAGGAAATTTGGTAAGCCAAGTGGTTTTGGTGTACGGATCATTACCTGAAAGAATAATCAAGATTGGGTGAAAAAATATTTGCTGAGATTTCAGGCAACTCGTAGTTTTTTGAAGCTTGGCAACCCCTTTCCATGAAAGTGATTTTCGTCAGTCTCTGCTTAGGGCTACATCAACAGCAAACAAAGCATAGAGATAGAACTGGAAACTGCTTTATTGTGTCAAGTTTCAAAGAGATAGCACAAACCGTGTTTGATTTAGAGTTCCAAATACATGTATCCCTATAGGAGAAAACAGAGTGAAAGCTAAAAATGAAAACGGTTACTGCAAACGAACGGTTTAAGCTAGAAGAACAAAATTTGGTGAGCCAAGTGGTTTTGTTGTACTGATCATTACCTGAAAGAATCATCAAGATTGGGTGAAAAAGTGTTTGCTGAGATTTCAGGAAACTCGTAGTTTTTTGGAAGCTTGGCAACCCCTTTCCATGAAAGTGATTTTCGCCAGTCTCTGCTTAGGGCTACATCAACAGCATACAAAGCATAGAGATAGAACTTGAAACTGCTTTATTGTGTCAAGTTTCAAAGAGCTAGCACAAACCGTGTTTGATTTAGAGTTCCAAATACATGTATCCCTATAGGAGAAAACAGAGTGAAACCTAAAAATGAAAACGGTTACTGCAAACGAACGGTTTAACCTAGAAGAACGAAATTTGGTGAGCCAAGTGGTTTTGGTGTACTGATCATTACCTGAAAGAATCATCAAGATTGGGTGAAAAAATGTTTGCTGAGATTTCAGGCAACTCGTAGTTTTTTGGAAGCTTGGCAACCCTTTCCATGAAAGTGATTTTCGCCAGTCTCTGCTTAGGGCTACATCAACAGCAAACAAAGTATAGAGATAGAAGTTAAAACTGCTTTATTGTGTCAAGTTTCAAAGAGCTAGCACAAAGCGTGTTTGATTTAGAGTTCCGAATACATGTATCCCTATAGGAGAAAACAGAGTGAAACCTAAAAATGAAAACGGTTACTGCAAACGAACGGTTTAACCTAGAAGAACGAAATTTGGTGAGCCAAGTGGTTTTGGTGTACTGATCATTACCTGAAAGAATCATCAAGATTGTGTGAAAAAATGCTTGCTGAGATTTCAGCCAACTCGTAGTTTTTTGGAAGCTTGGCAACCCCTTTCCATGAAAGTGATTTTCGCCATTCTCTGCTTAGGGCTACATCAACAGCAAACAAAGCATAGAGAGAGAACTGGAAACTGCTTTATTGTGTCAAGTTTCAAAGAGCTAGCACAAACCGTGTTTGATTTAGAGTCCCAAATACATGTATCCCTATAGGAGAAAACAGAGTGAAACCTAAAAATGAAAACGGTTTCTGCAAACGAACGGTTTAACCTAGAAGAACGAAATTCGGTGAGCCAAGTGGTTGTGGTGTAATGATCATTACCTGAAAGAATCATCAAGATTGGGTGAAAATGTTTGCTGAGATTTCAGGCAACTCGTAGTTTTTTTGGAAGCTTGGCAACCCCTTCTCATGAAAGTGATTTTCGCCAGTCCCTGCTTAGGGCTACATCAACAGCAAACAAACCATAGAGATAGAACTGGAAACTGCTTTACTGTGTCAAGTTTCAAAGAGCTAGCACAAACCGTGTTTGATTTAGAGTTCCAAATACATGTATCCCCTATAGGAGAAAACAGAGTGAAAACCTAAAAATGAAAACGGTTACTGCAAACGAACGGTTTAACCTAGAAGAACGAAATTTGGTGAGCCAAGTGGTTTTGGTGTACTGATCATTACCTGAAAGAATCATCAAGATTGGGTGAAAAAATGTTTGCTGAGATTTCAGGCAACTCGTAGTTTTTTGGAAGCTTGGCAACCCCTTTCCATGAAAGGGATTTTCGCCAGTCTCTGGTTAGGGCTACATCAACAGCAAACAAAACATGGAGATAGAACTGGAAACTGCTTTATTGTGTCAAGTTTCAAAGAGCTAGCACAAACCGTGTTTGATATAGAGTTCCAAATACATGTATCCCTATAGGAGAAAACAGAGTGAAACCTAAAAATGAAAACGGTTTCTGCAAACGAACGGTTTAACCTAGAAGAACGAAATTTGGTGAGCCAAGTGGTTTTGGTGTAATGATCATTACCTGAAAGAATCATCAAGATTGGGTGAAAAAATGTTTGCTGAGATTTCAGGCAACTCGTAGTTTTTGGAAGCTTGGCAACCCCTTCTCATGAAAGTGATTTTCGCCAGTCTCTGCTTAGGGCTACATCAACAGCAAACAAACCATAGAGATAGAACTGGAAACTGCTTTACTGTGTCAAGTTTCAAAGAGCTAGCACAAACCGTGTTTGATTTAGAGTTCCAAATACATGTATCCCTATAGGAGAAAACAGAGTGAAACCTAAAAATGAAAACGGTTACTGCAAACGAACGGTTTAACCTAGAAGAACGAAATTTGGTGAGCCAAGTGGTTTTGGTGTACTGATCATTACCTGAAAGAATCATCAAGATTGGGTGAAAAAATGTTTGCTGAGATTTCAGGCAACTCGTAGTTTTTTGGAAGCTTTGAAACCCCTTTCCATGAAAGTGATTTTCGCCAGTCTCTGCTTAGGGCTACATCAACAGCAAAAAAGCATAGAGATAGAACTTGAAACTGCTTAATTGTGTCAAGTTTCAAAGAGCTAGCACAAACCGTGTTTGATTTAGAGTTCCAAATACATGTATCCCTATAGGAGAAAACAGAGTGAAACCTAAAAATGAAAACGGTTACTGCAAACCAACGGTTTAGCCTAGAAGAACGAAATTTGGTGAGCCAAGTGGTTTTGGTGTACTGATCATTACCTGAAAGAATCATCAAGATTGGGTGAAAAAATGTTTGCTGAGATTTCAGGCAACTCGTAGTTTTTTTGGAAGCTTGGCAACCCCTTTCCATGAAAGTTATTTTCGCCAGTCTCTGCTTAGGGCTACAACAACAGCAAACAAACCATAGAGATAGAACTTGAAACTGCTTTATTGTGTCAAGTTTCAAAAAGCTAGCACAAACCGTGTTTGATTTAGAGTTCCAAATACATGTATCCCTATAGGAGAAAACAGAGTGAAACCTAAAAATGAAAACGGTCACTGCAAACGAATGTTTTAACCTAGAAGAACGAAATTTGGTGAGCCAAGTGGTTTTGGTGTACGGATCATTACCTGAAAGAATCATCAAGATTGGGTGAAAAAATGTTTGCTGAGATTTCAGGCAACTCGTAGTTTTTTGGAAGTTTTGCAACCCCTTTCCATGAAAGTGATTTTCGCCAGTCTCTGCTTAGGGATATATCAACAGCAAACAAAGCATAGAGATAGAACTTGAAACTGCTTTATTGTGTCAAGTTTCAAAGAGCTAGCACAAACCGTGTTTGATTTAGAGTTTCAAATATATGTATCCCTATAGGAGAAAACAGAGTGAAACCTAAAAATGAAAACGGTTACTGCAAACGAACGGTTTAACCTAGAAGAACGAAATTTGGTGAGCCAAGTGGTTTGGGTGTACTGATCATTACCTGAAAGAATCATCAAGATTGGGTGAAAAAATGTTGGCTGATATTTCAGGCAACTCGTAGTTTTTTGGAAGCTTGGCAACCCCTTTCCATGAAAGTGATTTTCGCCAGTCTCTGATTAGGGCTACATCAACAGCAAACAAACCATAGAGATAGAACTGGAAACTGCTTTATTGTGTCAAGTTTCAAAGAGCTAGCACAAACCGTGTTGGATTAAAGTTCCAAATACATGTATCCCTATAGGAGAAAACAGAATGAAACCTAAAAATGAAAACGGTTACTGCAAACGAACGGTTTAACCTAGAAGAACGAAATTTGGTGAGCCAAGTGGTTTTGGTGTACTGATCATTACCTGAAAGAATCATCAAGATTGGGCGAAAAAATGTTTGCTGAGATTTCAGGCAACTCGTAGTTTTTTGGAAGCTTGGCAACCCCTTTCCATGAAAGTGATTTTCGCCAGTCTCTGATTAGGGCTACATCAACAGCAAAAAAACCATAGAGATAGAACTTGAAACTGCTTTATTGTGTCAAGTTTCAAAGAGCTAGCACAAACCGTGTTTTATTTAGAGTTCCAAATACATGTATCCCTATAGGAGAAAACAGAGTAAAACCTAAAAATGAAAACGGTTACTGCAAACGAACGGTTTAACATAGAAGAACGAAATTTGGTGAGCCAAGTGATTTTGTGTACTGATCATTACCTGAAAGAATCTTCAAAATTGGGTGAAAAAATATTTGCTGAGATTTCAGGTAACTCGTAGTTTTTTTGGATGCTTGGCAACCCCTTTCCATGAAAGTGATTTTCGCCAGTCTCTGCTTAGGGCTACATCAACAGCAAACAAAGCATAGAGATAGAACGTGAAACTGCTTCATTGTGTCACGTTTCAAAGAGCTAGCACAAACCGTGTTTGATTTAGAGTTCCAAATACATGTATCCCTATAGGAGAAAACAGAGTGAAACCTAAAAATGAAAACGGTTACTGCAAACCAACGGTTTTACCTAGAAGAACGAAATTTGGTGAGCCAAGTGGTTTTGGTGTACTGATCATTACCTGAAAGAATCATCAAGATTGGGTGAAAAAATGTTTGCTGAGATTTCACGCAACTCGTAGTTTTTTGGAAGCTTGGCAACCCCTTTCCATGAAAGTGATTTTCGCCAGTCTCTGCTCAGGGCTACATCAACAGCAAACAAACCATAGAGATAGAACTTGAAACTGCTCTATTGTGTCAAGTTTCAAAGAGCTAGCACAAACGTGTTTGATTTAGAGTTCCAAATACATGTATCCCTATAGGAGAAAACAGAGTGAAACCTAAAAATGAAAACGGTTACTGCAAACGAACGGTTTAACCTAGAAGAACGAAATTTGGTGAACCAAGTGGTTTTGGTGTACTGATCATTACCTGAAAGAATCATCAAGATTGGGTGAAAAAATGTTTGCTGAGATTTCAGGCAACTCGTAGTTTTTTGGAAGCTTGGCAACCCCTTTCCATGAAAGTGATTTTCGCCAGTCTCTGCTTAGGGCTACATCAACACCAAACAAAGCTTAGGGATACAATTTGAAACTGCTTTATTGTGTCAAGTTTCAAAGAGCTAGCACAAACCGTGTTTGATTTAGAGTTCCAAATACATGTATCCCTATAGGAGAAAACAGAGTGAAACCTAAAAATGAAAACGGTCACTGGAAACGAACGGTTTCACCTAGAAAAACGAAATTTGGTGAGCCAAGTGGTTTTGGTGTACTGATCATTACCTGAAAGAATCCTCAAGATTGGGTGAAAAAGAGTTTGCTGAGATTTCAGGCAACTCGTAGTTTTTTGGAAGCTTGGCAACCCCTTTCCATGAAAGTGATTTTCCCCAGTCTCTGCTTAGGGCTACATCAACAGCAAACAAAGCATAGAGATAGAACTGGAAACTGCTTTATTGTGTCAAGTTTCAAAGAGCTAGCACAAACCGTGTTTGATTTAGAGTTCCAAATACATGTATCCCTATAGGAGAAAACAGAGTGAAAGCTAAAAATGAAAACGGTTACTGCAAACGAACGGTTTAAGCTAGAAGAACAAAATTTGGTGAGCCAAGTGGTTTTGTTGTACTGATCATTACCTGAAAGAATCATCAAGATTGGGTGAAAAAGTGTTTGCTGAGATTTCAGGAAACTCGTAGTTTTTTGGAAGCTTGGCAACCCCTTTCCATGAAAGTGATTTTCGCCAGTCTCTGCTTAGGGCTACATCAACAGCATACAAAGCATAGAGATAGAACTTGAAACTGCTTTATTGTGTCAAGTTTCAAAGAGCTAGCACAAACCGTGTTTGAT
>NW_027521588.1:39463-69598 GCF_052094955.1 Ictidomys tridecemlineatus
GATCATTACCTGAAAGTATCATCAAGATTGGGTGAAAAAAATGTTTGCTGAGATTTCAGGCAACTAGTAGCTTTTTGGAAACTTGGCAACCACTTTCCATGAAAGTGATTTTCGCCAGTCTCTGCTTAGGGCTACATCAACAGCAAACAAAGCGTAGAGATAGAACTTGAAACTGCTTTATTGTGTCAAGTTTCAAAGAGCTAGCACAAACCGTGTTTGATTTAGAGTTCCAAATACATGTATCCCTATAGGAGAAAACAGAGTGAAACCTAAAAATGAAAACGGTTACTGCAAACCAACGGTTTAACCTAGAAGAATGAAATTTGGTGAGCCAAGTGGTTTTGGTGTACTGATCATTACCTGAAAGAATCATCAAGATTGGGTGAAAAAATGTTTGCTGAGATTTCTGGCAACTCGTAGTTTTTTTGGAAGCTTGGCAACCCCTTTCTATGAAAGTGATTTCGCCAGTCTCTGCTTAGGCCTACATCAACAGCAAACAAAGCGTAGAGATAGAACTTGAAACTGCTTTATTGTGTCAAGTTTCAAAGTGCTAGCACAAACCATGTTTGATTTAGAGTTCCAAATACATGTATCCCTATAGGAGAAAACAGAGTGAAACCTAAAAATGAAAACGGTGACTGCAAACGAACGGTTTAACCTAGAAGAACGAAATTTGGTGAGTCAAGTGGTTTTTGTGTACGTATCATTACCTGAAAGAATCATCAAGATTGGGGTGAAAAAATGTTTGCTGAGATTTCAGGCAACTCGTAGTTTTTTGGAAGCTTGGCAACCCATTTCCATGAAAGTGATATTCGTCGGTCTCTGCTTAGAGCTACATCAACAGCAAACAAAGCATAGAGATACAACTTGAAACTGCTTTATTGTGTCAAGTTTCAAAGAGCTAGCACAAACCGTGTTTGATTTAGGGTTCCAAATATATGTATCCCTATAGGAGAAAACAGAGTGAAACCTAAAAATGAAAACGGTTACTGCAAACGAACGGTTTAACCTAGAAGAACGAAATTTGGTGAGCCAAGTGGTTTGGATGTACTGATCATTACCTGAAAGAATCATCAAGATTGGGTGAAAAAATGTTGGCTGAGATTTCAGGCAACTCGTAGTTTTTTGGAAGCTTGGCAACCCCTTTCCATGAAAGTGATTTTCGCCAGTCTCTGATTAGGGCTACATCAACAGCAAACAAACCATAGAGATAGAACTGGAAACTGCTTTATTGTGTCAAGTTTCAAAGAGCTAGCACAAACCGTGTTGGATTTAGAGTTCCAAATACATGTATCCCTATAGGAGAAAACAGAGTGAAACCTAAAAATGAAAACGGTTACTGCAAACGAACGGTTTAACCTAGAAGAACGAAATTTGGTGAGCCCAGTGGTTTGGTGTACTGATCATTACCTGAAAGAATCATCAAGATTGGGCGAAAAAATGTTTGCTGAGATTTCAGGCAACTCGTAGTTTTTTGGAAGCTTGGCAACCCCTTTCCATGAAAGTGATTTTCGCCAGTCTCTGATTAGGGCTACATGAACAGCAAAAAAACCATAGAGATAGAACTTGAAACTGCTTTATTGTGTCAAGTTTCAAAGAGCTAGCACAAACCGTGTTTTATTTAGAGTTCCAAATACATGTATCCCTATAGGAGAAAACAGAGTAAAACCTAAAAATGAAAACGGTTACTGCAAACGAATGGTTTAACATAGAAGAACGAAATTTGGTGAGCCAAGTGATTTTGGTGTACTGATCATTACCTGAAAGAATCTTCAAAATTGGGTGAAAAAATATTTGATGAGATTTCAGGTAACTCGTAGTTTTTTTGGAAGCTTGGCAACCCCTTTCCATGAAAGTGATTTTCGCCAGTCTCTGCTTAGGGCTACATCAACAGCAAACAAAGCATAGAGATAGAACGTGAAACTGCTTCATTGTGTCAAGTTTCAAAGAGCTAGCACAAACCGTGTTGGATTTAGAGTTCCAAATACATGTATCCCTATAGGAGAAAACAGAGTGAAACCTAAAATGAAAACGGTTACTGCAAACGAACGGTTTAAGCTAGAAAAACGAAATTTGGTGAGCCAAGTGGTTTTGGTGTACTGATCATTACCTGAAAGAATCATCAAGATTGGGTGAAAAAATGTTTGCTGAGATTTCACGCAACTCGTAGTTTTTGGAAGCTTGGCAACCCCTTTCCATGAAAGTGATTTTCGCCAGTCTCTGCTTAGGGCTACATCAACAGCAAACAAACCATAGAGATAGAACTTGAAACTGCTCTATTGTGTCAAGTTTCAAAGAGCTAGCACAAACCGTGTTTGATTTAGAGTTCCAAATACATGTATCCCTATAGGAGAAAACAGAGTGAAACCTAAAAATGAAAACGGTTACTGCAAACGAACGGTTTAACCTAGAAGAACGAAATTTGGTGAACCAAGTGGTTTTGGTGTACTGATCATTACCTGAAAGAATCATCAAGATTGGGTGAAAAAATGTTTGCTGAGATTTCAGGCAACTCGTAGTTTTTTGGAGCTTGGCAACCCCTTTCCATGAAAGTGATTTTCGCCAGTCTCTGCTTAGTGCTACATCAACACCAAACAAAGCTTAGGGATACAATTTGAAACTGCTTTATTGTGTCAAGTTTCAAAGAGCTAGCACAAACCGTGTTTGATTTAGAGTTCCAAATACATGTATCCCTATAGGAGCAAACAGAGTGAAACCTAAAAATGAAAATGGTTACTGCAAACGAACGGTTTAAGCTAGAAGAACGAAATTTGGTGAGCCAAGTTGTTTTGGTGTACTGATCATTACCTGAAAGAATCATCAAGATTGGGTGAAAAAGTGTTTGCTGAGATTTCAGGCAACTCGTAGTTTTTTGGAAGCTTGGCAACCCCTTTCCATGAAAGTGATTTTCGCCAGTCTCTGCTTACGGCTACATCAACAGCAAACAAAGCATAGAGATAGAACTTGAAACTGCTTTATTGTGTCAAGTTTCAAAGAGCTAGCACAAACCGTGTTTGATTTAGAGTTCCAAATACATGTATCCCTATAGGAGAAAACAGAGTGAAACCAAAAAATGAAAACGGTTACTGCAAACGAACGGTTTAACCTAGAAGAACGAAATTTGGTGAGCCAAGTGGTTTTGGTGTCCTGATCATTACCTGAAAGAATCATCAAGATTGGGTGAAAAAATGTTTGCTGAGATTTCAGGCAACTCGTAGTTTTTTGGAAGCTTGGCAACCCCTTTCTATGAAAGTGATTTTCGCCAGTCTCTGCTTAGGGCTACATCAACAGCAAACAAAGCATAGATATAGAACTTGAAACTGCTTTATTGTGTCAAGTTTCAAAGAGCTAGCACAAACCGTGTTTGATTTAGAGTTCCAAATACATGTATCCCTATAGGAGAAAACAGAGTGAAACCTAAAAATGAAAACGGTCACTGCAAACGAACGGTTTTACCTAGAAGAAGGAAATTTGGTAAGCCAAGTGGTTTTGGTGTACGGATCATTACCTGAAAGAATAATCAAGATTGGGTGAAAAAATATTTGCTGAGATTTCAGGCAACTCGTAGTTTTTTGAAGCTTGGCAACCCCTTTCCATGAAAGTGATTTTCGTCAGTCTCTGCTTAGGGCTACATCAACAGCAAACAAAGCATAGAGATAGAAATGGAAACTGCTTTATTGTGTCAAGTTTCAAAGAGATAGCACAAACCGTGTTTGATTTAGAGTTCCAAATACATGTATCCCTATAGGAGAAAACAGAGTGAAACCTAAAAATGAAAACGGTCACTGGAAACGAACGGTTTCACCTAGAAAAACGAAATTTGGTGAGCCAAGTGGTTTTGGTGTACTGATCATTACCTGAAAGAATCCTCAAGATTGGGTGAAAAAGAGTTTGCTGAGATTTCAGGCAACTCGTAGTTTTTTGGAAGCTTGGCAACCCCTTTCCATGAAAGTGATTTTCCCCAGTCTCTGCTTAGGGCTACATCAACAGCAAACAAAGCATAGAGATAGAACTGGAAACTGCTTTATTGTGTCAAGTTTCAAAGAGCTAGCACAAACCGTGTTTGATTTAGAGTTCCAAATACATGTATCCCTATAGGAGAAAACAGAGTGAAACCTAAAAATGAAAACGGTTACTGCAAACGAACGGTTTAACCTAGAAGAACGAAATTTGGTGAGCCAAGTGGTTTTGGTGTACTGATCATTACCTGAAAGAATCATCAAGATTGGGTGAAAAAATGTTTGCTGAGATTTCAGGCAACTCGTAGTATTTTGGAAGCTTGGCAACCCCTTTCCATGAAAGTGATTTTCGCCAGTCTCTGCTTAGGGCTACATCAACAGCAAACAAAGTATAGAGATAGAAGTTAAAACTGCTTTATTGTGTCAAGTTTCAAAGAGCTAGCACAAAGCGTGTTTGATTTAGAGTTCCGAATACATGTATCCCTATAGGAGAAAACAGAGTGAAACCTAAAATGAAAACGGTTACTGCAAACGAACGGTTTAACCTAGAAGAACGAAATTTCGTGAGCCAAGTGGTTTTGGTGTACTGATCATTACCTGAAAGAATCATCAAGATTGGGTGAAAAAATGTTTGCTGAGATTTCAGCCAACTCGTAGTTTTTTGGAAGCTTGGCAACCCCTTTCCATGAAAGTGATTTTCGCCATTCTCTGCTTAGGGCTACATCAACAGCAAACAAAGCATAGAGATAGAACTGGAAACTGCTTTATTGTGTCAAGTTTCAAAGAGCTAGCACAAACCGTGTTTGATTTAGAGTCCCAAATACATGTATCCCTATAGGAGAAAACAGAGTGAAACCTAAAAATGAAAACGGTTACTGCAAACGAACGGTTTAACCTAGAAGAACGAAATTTGGTGAGCCAAGTGGTTTTGGTGTACCGATCATTACCTGAAAGAATCATCAAGATTGGGTGAAAAAATGTTTGCTGAGATTTCAGGCAGATCGTAGTTTTTTGGAAACTTGGCAACCCCTTTCCATGAAAGGGATTTTCGCCAGTCTCTGGTTAGGGCTACATCAACAGCAAACAAAACATGGAGATAGAACTGGAAACTGCTTTATTGTGTCAAGTTTCAAAGAGCTAGCACAAACCGTGTTTGATATAGAGTTCCAAATACATGTATCCCTATAGGAGAAAACAGAGTGAAACCTAAAAATGAAAACGGTTTCTGCAAACGAACGGTTTAACCTAGAAGAACGAAATTTGGTGAGCCAAGTGGTTTTGGTGTAATGATCATTACCTGAAAGAATCATCAAGATTGGGTGAAAAAATGTTTGCTGAGATTTCAGGCAACTCGTAGTTTTTTGGAAGCTTGGCAACCCCTTCTCATGAAAGTGATTTTCGCCAGTCTCTGCTTAGGGCTACATCAACAGCAAACAAACCATAGAGATAGAACTGGAAACTGCTTTACTGTGTCAAGTTTCAAAGAGCTAGCACAAACCGTGTTTGATTTAGAGTTCCAAATACATGTATCCCTATAGGAGAAAACAGAGTGAAACCTAAAAATGAAAACGGTTACTGCAAACGAACGGTTTAACCTAGAAGAACGAAATTTGGTGAGCCAAGTGGTTTTGGTGTACTGATCATTACCTGAAAGAATCATCAAGATTGGGTGAAAAAATGTTTGCTGAGATTTCAGGCAACTCGTAGTTTTTTGGAAGCTTGGCAACCCCTTTCCATGAAAGTGATTTTCGCCATTCTCTGCTTAGGGCTACATCAACAGCAAACAAAGCATAGAGATAGAACTGGAAACTGCTTTATTGTGTCAAGTTTCAAAGAGCTAGCACAAACCGTGTTTGATTTAGAGTTCCAAATACATGTATCCCTATAGGAGAAAACAGAGTGAAACCTAAAAATGAAAACAGTTACTGCAAATGAACGGTTTAACCTAGAAGAACGAAATTTGGTGAGCCAAGTGGTTTTGGTGTACTGATCATTACCTGAAAGAATCATCAAGATTGGGTGAAAAAATGTTTGCTGAGATTTCAGGCAGATCGTAGTTTTTTGGAAGCTTGGCAACCCCTTTCCATGAAAGGGATTTTCGCCAGTCTCTGGTTAGGGCTACATCAACAGCAAACAAAACATGGAGATAGAACTGGAAACTGCTTTATTGTGTCAAGTTTCAAAGAGCTAGCACAAACCGTGTTTGATATAGAGTTCCAAATACATGTATCCCTATAGGAGAAAACAGAGTGAAACCTAAAAATGAAAACGGTTACTGCAAATGAACGGTTTAACCTAGAAGAACGAAATTTGGTGAGCCAAGTGGTTTTGGTGTACTGATCATTACCGGAAAGAATCATCAAGATTGGGTGAAAAAATGTTTGCTGAGATTTCAGCCAACTCGTAGTTTTTTGGAAGCTTGGCAACCCCTTTTTTTGAAAGTGATTTTCGCCAGTCTCTGCTTAGGGCTACATCAACAGCAAACAAAGCATAGAGATAGAACTGGAAACTGCTTTATTGTGTCAAGTTTCAAAGAGCTAGCACAAACCGTGTTTGATTTAGAGTTCCAAATACATGTTTCCCTATAGGAGAAAACAGAGTGAAACGTAAAAATGAAAACGGTTACTGCAAACGAACGGTTTAACCTAGAAGAACGAAATTCGGTGAGCCAAGTGGTTTTGGTGTACTGATCATTACCGGAAAGAATCATCAAGATTGGGTGAAAAAATGTTTGCTGAGATTTCTGGAAACTCGTAGTTTTTTGGAAGCTTGGCAACCCCTTTCCATGAAAGGGATTTTCGCCAGTCTCTGCTTAGGGCTACATCAACAGCAAAAAAGCATAGAGATAGAACATTAAACTGCTTAATTGTGTCAAGTTTCTAAGAGCTAGCACAAACCGTGTTTGATTTAGAGTTCCAAATACATGTATCCCTATAGGAGAAAACAGAGTGAAACCTAAAAATGAAAACGGTTACTGCAAACGAACGGTTTAACCTAGAAGAACGAAATTTGGTGAGCCAAGTGGTTTTGGTGTACTGATCATTACCTGAAAGAATCATCAAGATTGGGTGGAAAAATGTTTGCTGAGATTTCAGGCAACTCGTAGATTTTGGAAGCTTGGCAACCCCTTTCCATGAAAGTGATTTTCGCCAGTCTCTGCTTAGGGCTACATCAACAGCAAACAAAGCATAGAGATAGAACTTGGAACTGCTTATTGAGTCAAGTTTCAAAGAGCTATCACAAACCGTGTTTGATTTAGAGTTCCAAATACATGTATCCCTATAGGGGAAAACAGAGTGAAACCTAAAAATGAAAACGGTTACTGCAAACGAACGGTTTAACCTAGAAGAACGAAATTTGGTGAGCCAAGTGGTTTTGGTGTGCTGATCATTACCGGAAAGAATAATCAAGATTGGGTGAAAAAATGTTTGCTGAGATTTCAGCCAACTCGTAGTTTTTTGGAGGCTTGGCAACCCCTTTTATTGAAAGTGATTTTCGCCAGTCTCTGCTTAGGGATACATCAACAGCAAACAAAGCATAGAGATAGAACTGGAAACTGCTTTATTGTGTCAAGTTTCAAAGAGCTAGCACAAACCGTGTTTGATTTAGAGTTCCAAATACATGTTTCCCTATAGGAGAAAACAGAGTGAAACCTAAAAATGAAAACGGTTACTGCAAACGAACGGTTTAACCTAGAAGAACGAAATTCGGTGAGCCAAGTGGTTTTGGTGTACTGATCATTACCGGAAAGAATCATCAAGATTGGGTGAAAAAATGTTTGCTGAGATTTCTGGAAACTCGTAGTTTTTTGGAAGCTTGGCAACCCTTTTCATGAAAGGGATTTTCGCCAGTCTCTGCTTAGGGCTACATCAACAGCAAACAAAGCATAGAGATAGAACTGGAAACTGCTTTATTGAGTCAAGTTTCAAAGAGCTAGCACAAAGCGTGTTTGATTTAGAGTTCCAAATACATGTATCCCTATAGGAGAAAACAGAGTGAAACCTAAAAATGAAAACGTTTACTGCAAACGAACGGTTTAACCTAGAAGAAGGAAATTTGGTGAGTCAAGTGGTTTTGGTGCACTGATCATTACCTGAAAGAATCATCAAGATTGGGTGAAAAAATGTTTGCTGAGATCAGGCAATTCGTAGTTTTTTGGAACCTTGGCAACCCCTTTCCATGAAAGTGATTTTCGCCAGTCTCTGCTTAGGGCTACATCAACAGCAAACAAAGCATAGAGATAGAACTTGAAACTGCTTTATTGTGTCAAGTTTCAAAGAGCTAGCACAAACCGTGTTTGATTTAGAGTTCCAAATACATGTATCCCTATAGGAGAAAACAGAGTGAAACCTAAAAAATGAAAACGGTTACTGCAAACGAACGGTTAACCTAGAAGAACGAAATTTGGTGACCCAAGTGGTTTTGGTGTACTGATCATTACCTGAAAGAATCATCAAGATTGGGTGAAAAAATGTTTGCTGAGATTTCAGGTAACTCGTAGTTTTTTGGAAGCTTGGCACCCCTTTCCATGAAAGTGATTTTCGCCAGTCTCTGCTTAGGGCTACATCAACAGCAAACAAAGCATAGAGATAGAACTGGAAACTGCATTATTGTGTCAAGTTTCAAAGAGCTAGCACAAACCGTGTTTGATTTAGAGTTCCAAATACATGTATCCCTATAGGAGAAAACAGAGTGAAACCTAAAAATGAAAACAGTTACTGCAACCGAACGGTTTAACCTAGAAGAACGAAATTTGGTGAGCCAAGTGGTTTTGGTGTACCGATCATTACCTGAAAGAATCATCAAGTTTGGGTGAAAAAATGTTTGCTGAGATTTCCGGCAGATCGTAGTTTTTTGGAAGCTTGGCAACCCCTTTCCATGAAAGGGATTTTCGCCAGTCTCTGGTTAGGGCTACATCAACAGCAAACAAAGCATAGAGATAGAACTGGAAACTGCTTTATTGTGTCAAGTTTCAAAGAGCTAGCACAAACCGTGTTTCATATAGAGTTCCAAATACATGTATCCCTATAGGAGAAAACAGAGTGGAAACCTAAAAATGAAAACGGTTACTGCAAACGAACGGTTTAACCTAGAAGAACGAAATTTGGTGAGCCAAGTGGTTTTGGTGTACTGATCATTACCTGAAAGAATCATCAAGATTGGGTGAAAAAATGTTTGCTGAGATTTCAGGCAACTCGTAGTTTTTTGGAAGCTTGGCAACCCCTTTCCATGAAAGTGATTTTCGCCAGTCTCTGCTTAGGGCTACATCAACAGCAAACAAAGCATAGAGATAGAATTGGAAACTGCTTTATTGTTTCAAGTTTCAAAGAGCTAGCACAAACCGTGTTTGATTTAGAGTTCCAAATACATGTATCCCGATAGGAGAAAACAGAGTGAAACCTAAAAATGAAAACGGTTACAGCAAACGAACGGTTTAACCTAGAAGAACGAAATTTGGTGAGCCCAGTGGTTTTGGTGTACTGATCATTACCTGAAAGAATCATCAAGATTGGGTGAAAAAATGTTTGCTGAGATTTCAGGTAACTCGTAGTTTTTTGGAAGCTTGGCACCCCTTTCCATGAAAGTGATTTTCGCCAGTCTCTGCTTAGGGCTACATCAACAGCAAACAAAGCATAGAGATAGAACTGGAAACTGCTTTATTGTGTCAAGTTTCAAAGAGCTAGCACAAACCGTGTTTGATTTAGAGTTCCAAATACATGTATCCCTATAGGAGAAAACAGAGGGAAACCTAAAAATGAAAACAGTTACTGCAAACGGACGGTTTAACCTAGAAGAACGAAATTTGGTGAGCCAAGTGGTTTTGGTGTACTGATCATTACCTGAAAGAATCATCAAGATTGGGTGAAAAAATGTTTGCTGAGATTTCCGGCAGATCATAGTTTTTGGAAGCTTGGCAACCCCTTTCCATGAAAGGGATTTTCGCCAGTCTCTGGTTAGGGCTACATCAACAGCAAACAAAGCATAGAGATAGAACTTGAAACTGCTTTATTGTGTCAAGTTTCAAAGAGCTAGCATAAACCGTGTTTGATATAGAGTTCCAAATACATGTATCCCTATAGGAGAAAACAGAGTGAAACCTAAAAATGAAAACGGTTACTGCAAACGAACGGTTTAAACTAGAAGAACGAAATTTGGTGAGCCAAGTGGTTTTGGTGTACTGATCATTACCTGAAAGAATCATCAAGATTGGGTGAAAAAATGTTTGCTGAGATTTCAGGCAACTCGTAGTTTTTTGGAAGCTTGGCAACCCCTTTCCATGAAAATGATTTTCGCCAGTCTCTGCTTAGGGCTACATCAACAGCAAACAAAGCATAGAGATAGAATTGGAAACTGCTTTATTGTGTCAAGTTTCAAAGAGCTAGCACAAACCGTGTTTGATTTAGAGTTCCAAATACATGTATCCCGATAGGAGAAAACAGAGTGAAACCTAAAAATGAAAACGGTTACTGCAAACGAACGGTTTAAACTAGAAGAACGAAATTTGGTGAGCCAATGGTTTAGGTGTACTGATCATTACCTGAAAGAATCATCAAGATTGGGTGAAAAAATGTTTGCTGAGATTTCAGGCAACTTGTAGTTTTTTGGAAGCTTGGCAACCCCTTTCCATGAAAGTGATTTTCGCCATTCTCTGCTTAGGGCTACATCAACAGCAAACAAAGCATAGAGATAGAAGTGGAAACTGCTTTATTGTGTCAAGTTTCAAAGAGCTAGCACAAACCGTGTTTGATTTAGAGTTCCAAATACATGTATCCCTATAGGAGAAAACAGAGTGAAACCTAAAAATGAAAACGGTTACTGCAAACGAACGGTTTAACCTAGAAGAACGAAATTTGGTGAGCCAAGTGGTTTTGCTGTACCGATCATTACCTGAAAGAATCAGCAAGATTGGGTAAAAAAATATTTGCTGAGATTTCAGGCAGATCGTAGTTTTTTGGAAGCTTGGCAACCCCTTTCCATGAAAGTGATTTTCGCGAGTCTCTGCTTAGGGCTACATCAACAGCAAACAAAGCATAGAGATGGAACTTGAAACTGCTTTATTGTGTCAAGTTTCAAAGAGCTAGCACAAACCGTGTTTGATTTAGAGTTCCGAATACATGTATCCCTATAGGAGAAAACAGAGTGAAACCTAAAAATGAAAACGGTTACTGCAAACGAACGGTTTAACCTAGAAGAACGAAATTTGGTGAGCCAAGTGGTTTTGGTGTACTGATCATTACCTGAAAGAATCATCAAGATTGGGTGAAAAAATGTTTGCTGACATTTCAGGCAACTCGTAGTTTTTTGGAAGCTTGGCAACCCCTTTCCATGAAAGTGATTTTCGCCAGTCTCTGCTTAGGGCTACATCAACAGCAAACAAAGCATAGAGAGAAAACTTGAAACTGCTTTATTGTTTCAAGTTTCAAAGAGCTAGCACAAACCGTGTTTGATTTAGAGTTCCAAATACAGGTATCCCTATAGGAGAAAACAGAGTGAAACCTAAAAATGAAAACGGTTACTGCAAAGGAACGGTTTAACCTAGAAGAACGAAATTTGGTGAGCCAAGTGGTTTTGGTTTACTGATCATTACTTGAAAGAATCATCAAGATTGGGTGAAAAAATGTTTGCTGAGATTTCAGGCAACTGGTAGTTTTTTGGAACCTTGGCAACCCCTTTCCATGAAAGTGATTTTCGCCAGTCTAGGCTTAGGGCTACATCAACAGCAGACAAAGCATAGAGATAGAACTTGAAACTGCTTTATTGTGTCAAGTTTCAAAGAGCTAGCACAAACAGTGTTTGATTTAGAGTTCCAAATACATGTATCCATATAGGAGAGAACAGAGTGAAACCTAAAAATGAAAACGGTTACTGCAAACGAACGGTTTAACCTAGAAGAACGAAATTTGGTGAGCCAAGTGGTTTTGGTGTACTGATCATTACCTGAAAGAATCATCAAGATTGGGTGAAAAAATATTTGCTGAGATTTCAGGCAACTCGTAGTTTTTTGGAAGCTTGGCAACCCCTTTCCATGAAAGTGATTTTCGCCAGTCTCTGCTTAGGGCTACATCAACAGCAAACAAAGCATAGAGATAGAACTTGAAACTGCTTTATTGTGTCAAGTTTCAAAGAGCTAGCACAAACCGTGTTTGATTTAGAGTTCCAAAATCATGAATCCCTATAGGAGAAAACAGAGTGAAACCTAAAAATGAAAACGGTTACTGCAAACGAACGGTTTAACCTAGAAGGAGGAAATTTGGTGAGCCAAGTTGTTTTTGTGTACTGATCATTACCTGAAAGAATCATCAAGATTGGGTGAAAAAATGTTTGCTGAGATTTCAGGCAACTCGTAGTTTTTTGGAAGCTTGGCAACCCCTTTCCATGAAAGTGATTTTCGCCATTCTCTGCGTAGGGCTATATCACCCGCAAACAAACCATAGAGACAGAACTTGAAACTGCTTTATTGTGTCAAGTTTCAAAGAGCTAGCACAAACCGTGTTTGATTTAGAGTTCCAAATACATGTATCCCTATAGGAGAAAACAGAGTGAAACCTAAAAATGAAAACGGTTACTGCAAACGAACGGTTTAACCTAGAAGAACGAAATTTGGTGAGCCAAGTGGTTTTGGTGTACTGATCATTACCTGAAAGAATCATCAAGATTGGGGGAAAAAATGTTTGCTGAGATTTCAGGCAACTCGTAGATTTTTGGAAGCATGGCAACCCCTTTCCATGTAAGTGAATTTCGCCAGTCTCTGCTTAGGGCTACATCAACAGCGAACAAGCCATAGAGACAGAACTTGAAACTGCTTTATTGTGTCAAGTTTCAAAGAGCTAGCACAAACCGTGTTTGATTTAGAGTTCCAAATATATGTATCCCTATAGGAGAAAACAGAGTGAAACCTAAAAATGAAAACGGTCACTGCAAACGAACGGTTTAACCTAGAAGAACGAAATTTGGTGAGCCAAGTGGTTTTGGTGTACTGATCATTACCTGAAAAAATCATCAAGATTGGGTGAGAAAATGTTTGCTGAGATTTCAGGCAACTCTAGTTTTTTGGAAGCTTGGCAACCCATTTCAATGACAGTGATTTTCGCCAGTCTCTGCTTAGGGCTACATCAACATCAAACAAAGCATAGAGATAGAACTAGAAACTGCTTTATTGTGTCAAGTTTCAAAGAGCTAGCAAAAACCGTGTTTGATTTAGAGTTCCAAATACATGTATCCCTATAGGAGAAAACAGAGTGAAACCTAAAAATGAAAACGGTTACTGCAAACGAACGGTTTAACCTAGAAGAACGAAATTTGGTGAGCCAAGTGGTTTTGGTGTACTGATCATTACCTAAAAGAATCATCAAGATTAGGTGAAAAATGTTTGCTGAGATTTCAGGCAACTCGTAGGTTTTTGGAAGCTTGGCAACCCCTTTCCATGAAAGGGATTTTCGCCAGTCTCTGCTTATGGCTACATCAACAGCAGACAAAGCATAGAGATAGAACTTGAAACTGCTTTATTGTCTCAAGTTTCAAAGAGCTAGCACAAACCGTGTTTGATTTAGAGTTCCAAATACATGTATCCCTATAGGAGAAAACAGAGTGAAACCTAAAATGAAAACGGTTTCTGCAAAGGAACGGTTTAACCTAGAAGAACGAAATTTGGTGAGCCAAGTGGATTTTGTTTACTTATCATTACCTGAAAGAATCATCAAGATTGGGTGAAAAAATGGTTGCTGAGATTTCAGGCAACTCGTACTTTTTTGGAAGCTTGGCAACCCCTTTACATGAAGGTGATTTTCGCCAGTCACTGCTTAGGGCTACATCAACAGCAGACAAAGCATAGAGATAGAACTTGAAACTGCTTTATTGTGTCAAGTTTCAAAGAGCTAGCACAAACCGTGTTTGATTTAGAGTTCCAAATACATGTATCCATATAGGAGAAAACAGAGTGAAACCTAAAAATGAAAACGGTTACTGCAAAGGAACGGTTTAAACTAGAAGAACGAAATTTGGTGAGCCAAGTGGTTTTGGTGTACTGATCATTACCTGAAAGAATCATCAAGATTGGGTGAAAAAATGTTTGCTGAGATTTCAGGCAACTCGTAGTTTTTTGGAAGCTTGGCAACCCCTTTCCATGAAAGTGATTTTCGCCAGTCTCTGCTTAGGGCTACATCAACAGCAAACAAACCATAGATATAGAACTTTAAACTGCTTTATTGTGTCAAGTTTCAAAGAGCTAGCACAAACCGTGTTTGATTTAGAGTTCCAAATACAGGTATCCCTATAGGAGAAAACAGAGTGAAACCTAAAAATGAAAACGGTTACTGCAAACGAACGGTTTAACCTAGAAGAACGAAATTTGGTGAGCCAAGTGGTTTTGGTGTACTGATCTTACCTGAAAAAATCATCAAGATTGGGTGAGAAAATGTTTGCTGAGATTTCAGGCAACTCGTAGTTTTTTGGAAGCTTGGCAACCCCTTTCAATGACAGTGATTTTCGCCAGTCTCTGCTTAGGGCTACATCAACAGCAAACAAAGCATAGAGATAGAACTAGAAACTGCTTTATTGTGTCAAGTTTCAAAGAGCTAGCAAAAACCGTGTTTGATTTAGAGTTCCAAATACATGTATCCCTATAGGAGAAAACAGAGTGAAACCTAAAAATGAAAACGGTTACTGCAAACGAACGGTTTAACCTAGAAGAACGAAATTTGGTGAGCCAAGTGCTTTTGGTGTACTGATCATTACCTGAAAGAATCATCAAGATTGGGTAAAAAAATGTTTGCTGAGATTTCAGGCAACTCATAGTTTTTTGGAAGCTTGGCAACCCCTTTCCATGAAAGGGATTTTCGCCAGTCTCTGCTTAGGGCTACATCAACAGCAAACAAAGCATAGAGATAGAACTTGAAACTGCTTTATTGTGTCAAGTTTCAAAAGCTAGCACAAACCGTGTTTGATTTAGAGTTCCAAATACATGTATCCCTATAGGAGAAAAAAGAGTGAAACCTAAAAATGAAAACGGTTACTGCAAACGAACGGTTTAACCTAGAAGAACGAAATTTGGTGAGCCAAGTGGTTTTGGTGTACTGATCATTACCTGAAAGAATCATCAAGATTGGGTGAAAAAATGTTTGCTGAGATTTCAGGCAACTCGTAGTTTTTTGGAAGCTTGGCAACCCCTTTCCATGAAAGTGATTTTCGCCAGTCTCTGCTTAGGGCTACATCAACAGCAAACAAAGCATAGAGATAGAACTTGAAACTGCTTTATTGTGTCAAGTTTCAAAGAGCTAGCACAAACCGTGTTTGATTTAGAGTTCCAAATTCATGAATCCCTATAAGAGAAAACAGAGTGAAACCTAAAAATGGAAACGGTTACTGCAAACGAACGGTTTAACCTAGAAGAACGAAATTTGGTAAGCCAAGTGGTTTTGGTGTACTGATAATTACCTGAAAGAATCATCAAGATTGGGTGAAAAAATGTTTGCTGAGATTTCAGGCAACTCGTAGTTTTTTGGAAGCTTGGCAACCCCTTTCCATGAAAGTGATTTTCGCCAGTCTCTGCTTAGGGCTACATCAACAGCAAACAAACCATAGATATAGAACTTTAAACTGCTTTATTGTGTCAAGTTTCAAAGAGCTAGCACAAACCGTGTTTGATTTAGAGTTCCAAATACAGGTATCCCTATAGGAGAAAACAGAGTGAAACCTAAAAATGAAAACGGTTACTGCAAACGAACGGTTTAACCTAGAAGAACGAAATTTGGTGAGCCAAGTGGTTTTGGTGTACTTATCATTACCTGAAAGAATCATCAAGATTGGGTGAAAAAATGTTTGCTGAGATTTCAGGCAACTCGTAGTTTTTTGGAAGCTTGGCAACCCCTTTCCATTAAAGGGATTTTTGCCAGTCTCTGCTTAGGGCTACATCAACAGCAAACAAACCATAGAGACAGAACTTGAAACTGCTTTATTGTGTCAAGTTTCAAAGAGCTAGCACAAACAGTGTTTGATTTAGAGTTCCAAATACATGTATCCCTATAGGAGAAAACAGAGTGAAACCTAAAAATGAAAACGGTTACTGCAAAGAAACGGTTTAACCTAGAAGAACGAAATTTGGTGAGCCAAGTGGTTTTGGTTTAGTGATCATTACCTGAAAGAATCATCAAGATTGGGTGAAAAAATGTTTGCTGAGATTTCAGGCAACTCGTAGTTTTTTGGAAGCTTGGCAACCCCTTTCCATGAAAGTGATTTTCGCCAGTCTCTGGTTAGGGCTACATCAACAGCAGACAAAGCATAGAGATAGAACTTGAAACTGCTTTATTGTGTCAAGTTTCAAAGAGCTAGCACAAACCGTGTTTGATTTAGAGTTCCAAATACATGTATCCATATAGGAGAGAACAGAGTGAAACCTAAAAATGAAAACGGTTACTGCAAACGAACGGTTTAACCTAGAAGAACGAAATTTGGTGAGCCAAGTGCTTTTGGTGTACTGATCATTACCTGAAAGAATCATCAAGATTGGGTAAAAAAATGTTTGCTGAGATTTCAGGCAACTCATAGTTTTTTGGAAGCTTGGCAACCCCTTTCCATGAAAGGGATTTTCGCCAGTCTCTGCTTAGGGCTACATCAACAGCAAACAAAGCATAGAGATAGAACTTGAAACTGCTTTATTGTGTCAAGTTTCAAAAGCTAGCACAAACCGTGTTTGATTTAGAGTTCCAAATACATGTATCCCTATAGGAGAAAAAAGAGTGAAACCTAAAAATGAAAACGGTTACTGCAAACGAACGGTTTAACCTAGAAGAACGAAATTTGGTGAGCCAAGTGGTTTTGGTGTACTGATCATTACCTGAAAGAATCATCAAGATTGGGTGAAAAAATGTTTGCTGAGATTTCAGGCAACTCGTAGTTTTTTGGAAGCTTGGCAACCCCTTTCCATGAAAGTGATTTTCGCCAGTCTCTGCTTAGGGCTACATCAACAGCAAACAAAGCATAGAGATAGAACTTGAAACTGCTTTATTGTGTCAAGTTTCAAAGAGCTAGCACAAACCGTGTTTGATTTAGAGTTCCAAATTCATGAATCCCTATAACAGAAAACAGAGTGAAACCTAAAAATGGAAACGGTTACTGCAAACGAACGGTTTAACCTAGAAGAACGAAATTTGGTGAGCCAAGTGGTTTTGGTGTACTGATAATTACCTGAAAGAATCATCAAGATTGGGTGAAAAAATGTTTGCTGAGATTTCAGGCAACTCGTAGTTTTTTGGAAGCTTGGCAACCCCTTTCCATGAAAGTGATTTTCGCCAGTCTCTGCTTAGGGCTACATCAACAGCAAACAAACCATAGATATAGAACTTTAAACTGCTTTATTGTGTCAAGTTTCAAAGAGCTAGCACAAACCGTGTTTGATTTAGAGTTCCAAATACAGGTATCCCTATAGGAGAAAACAGAGTGAAACCTAAAAATGAAAACGGTTACTGCAAACGAACGGTTTAACCTAGAAGAACGAAATTTGGTGAGCCAAGTGGTTTTGGTGTACTGATCATTACCTGAAAGAATCATCAAGATTGGGTGAAAAAATGTTTGCTGAGATTTCAGGCAACTCGTAGTTTTTTGGAAGCTTGGCAACCCCTTTCCATGAAAGTGATTTTCGCCAGTCTCTGGTTAGGGCTACATCAACAGCAGACAAAGCATAGAGATAGAACTTGAAACTGCTTTATTGTGTCAAGTTTCAAAGAGCTAGCACAAACCGTGTTTGATTTAGAGTTCCAAATACATGTATCCATATAGGAGAGAACAGAGTGAAACCTAAAAATGAAAACGGTTACTGCAAACGAACGGTTTAACCTAGAAGAACGAAATTTGGTGAGCCAAGTGGTTTTGGTGTACTGATCATTACCTGAAAGAATCATCAAGATTGGGTGAAAAAATGTTTGCTGAGATTTCAGGCAACTCGTAGTTTTTTGGAAGCTTGGCAACCCATTTCCATGAAAGTGATTTTCGCCATTCTCTGCTTAGGAATATATCACCCGCAAACAAACCATAGAGACAGAACTTGAAACTGCTTTATTGTGTCAAGTTTCAAAGAGCTAGCACAAACCGTGTTTGATTTAGAGTTCCAAATACATGTATCCCTATAGGAGAAAACAGAGTGAAACCTAAAAATGAAAACGGTTACTGCAAACGAACGGTTTAACCTAGAAGAACGAAATTTGGTGAGCCAAGTGGTTTTGGTGTACTGATCATTACCTGAAAGAATCATCAAGATTGGGGGAAAAAATGTTTGCTGAGATTTCAGGCAACTCGTAGATTTTTGGAAGCATGGCAACCCCTTTCCATGAAAGTGATTTTCGCCAGTCTCTGCTTAGGGCTACATCAACAGCGAAAAAGCCATAGAGACAGAACTAGAAACTGCTTTATTGTGTCAAGTTTCAAAGAGCTAGCACAAACCGTGTTTGATTTAGAGTTCCAAATATATGTATCCCTATAGGAGAAAACAGAGTGAAACCTAAAAATGAAAACGGTCACTGCAAACGAACGGTTTAACCTAGAAGAACGAAATTTGGTGAGCCAAGTGGTTTTGGTGTACTGATCTTACCTGAAAAAATCATCAAGATTGGGTGAGAAAATGTTTGCTGAGATTTCAGGCAACTCGTAGTTTTTTGGAAGCTTGGCAACCCCTTTCAATGACAGTGATTTTCGCCAGTCTCTCCTTAGGGCTACATCAACAGCAAACAAAGCATAGAGATAGAACTTGAAACTGCTTTATTGTGTCAAGTTTCAAAGAGCTAGCAAAAACCGTGTTTGATTTAGAGTTCCAAATACATGTATCCCTATAGGAGAAAACAGAGTGAAACCTAAAAATGAAAACGGTTACTGCAAACGAACGGTTTAACCTAGAAGAACGAAATTTGGTGAGCCAAGTGGTTTTGGTGTACTGATCATTACCTGAAAGAATTATCAAGATTGGGTGAAAAAATGTTTGCTGAGATTTCAGGCAACTCATAGTTTTTTGGAAGCTTGGCAACCCTTTTCCATGAAAGGGATTTTCGCCAGTCTCTGCTTAGGGCTACATCAACAGCAAACAAAGCATAGAGATAGAACTTGAAACTGCTTTATTGTGTCAAGTTTCAAAAGCTAACACAAACCGTGTTTGATTTAGAGTTCCAAATACATGTATCCCTATAGGAGAAAACAGAGTGAAACCTAAAAATGAAAACGGTTACTGCAAACGAACGGTTTAACCTAGAAGAACGAAATTTGGTGAGCCAAGTGGTTTTGTTGTACTGATCATTACCTGAAAGAATCATCAAGATTGGGTGAAAAAATGTTTGCTGAGATTTCAGGAAACTCGTAGTTTTTTGGAAGCTTGGCAACCCCTTTCCATGAAAGTGATTTTCGCCAGTCTCTGCTTAGGGCTACAACAACAGCAAACAAAGCATATAGATAGAACTGGAATCTGCTTTATTGTGTCAAGTTTCAAAGAGCTAGCACAAACCGTGTTTGATTTAGAGTTCAAAATACATGTATTCCTATAGGAGAAAACAGAGTGAAACATAAAAATGAAAACGGTTACTGCAAATGAACGGTTTAACCTAGAAGAATGAAATTTGGTGAGCCAAGTGGTTTTGGTGTACTGATCATTATCTGAAAGAATCATCAAGATTGGGTGAAAAAATGTTTGCTGAGATTTCAGGCAACTCGTACTTTTTTGGAAGCTTGACAACGCCTTTCCATGAAAGTGATGTTCGCCCGTCTCTGCTTAGGGCTACATCAACAGCAAACAAAGCATAGAGATAGAACTTGAAACTGCTTTATTGTGTCAAGTTTCAAAGAGCTAGCACAAACCGTGTTTGATTTTGGATTCCAAATACATGTATCCCTATAGGAGAAAACAGAGTGAAACCTAAAAATGAAAACGGTTACTGCAAACGAACGGTTTAACCTAGAAGAACGATATTTGGTGAGCCAAGTGGTTTTGGTGTACTGATCATTACCTGAAAGAATCATCAAGATTCGGTGAACAAATGTTTGCTGAGATTTCAGGCAACTCGTAGTTTTTTGGAAGTTTGGCAACTCCTTTCCATGAAAGTGATTTTCGCCAGTCTCTGCTTAGGGCTACATGAACAGCAAAGCGTAGAGATAGAACTTGAAACTGCTTTATTGTGTCAAGTTTCAAAGTGCTAGCACAAACCATGTTTGATTTAGAGTTCCAAATACATGTATCCCTATAGGAGAAAACGGAGTGAAACCTAAAAATGAAAACGGTTACTGCAAACGAACGGTTTAACCTAGAAGAACGAAATTTGGTGAGCCAAGTGGTTTTGGTGTACTGATCATTACCTGAAAGAATCATCAAGATTGGGTGAAAAAGTGTTTGCTGAGATTTCAGGCAACTAGTAGCTTTTTGGAAGCTTGGAAACCCCTTTCCATGAAAGTAATTTTCGCCAGTCTCTGCTTAGGGCTACATCAACAGCAAACAAACCATAGTGATAGAACTGGAAACTGCTTTATTGTGTCAAGTTTCAAAGATCTAGCACAAACCGTGTTTGATTTAAAGTTCCAAATACATGTATCCCTATAGGAGAAAACAGAGTGAAACCTAAAAATGAAAACGGTTACCGCAAAGGAACGGTTTAACCTAGAAGAACGATATTTGGTGAGCCAAGTGGTTTTGGTGTACTGATCATTACCTGAAAGAATCATCAAGATTGGGTGAAAAAATGTTTGCTGAGATTTCAGGCAACTCTTCGTATTTTGGAAGCTTGGCAACCCCTTTCCATGAAAGTGATTTTCGCCAGTCTCTGCTTAGGGCTACATCAACAGCAAACAAAGCGTAGGGATAGAACTTGAAACTGCTTTATTGTGTCAAGTTTCAAAGAGCTAGCACAAACCATGTTTGATTTAGTTCCAAATACATGTATCCCTATAGGAGAAAACAGAGTGAAACCTAAAAATGAAAACGGTCACTGCAAACGAACGGTTTAAACTAGAAGAACCAAATTTGGTGAGCCAAGTGGTTTTTGTGTACGTATCATTACCTGAAAGAATCATCAAGATTGGGTGAAAAAATGTTTGCTGAGATTTCAGGCAATTCGTAGTTTTTTGGAAGCTTGGCAACCCATTTCCATGAAAGTGACATTCGCCAGTCTCTGCTTAGGGCTACATCAACAACAAACAAAGCATAGAGATAGAACTTGAAACTGCTTTATTGTGTCAAGATTCAAAGAGCTAGCACAAACCGTGTTTGATTTAGAGTTCCAAATACATGTATCCCTATAGGAGTAAACAGAGTGAAAATTAAAAATGAAAACGGTTACTGCAAACCAACGGTTTAACCTAGAGAACGAAATTTGGTGAGCCAAGTCGTTTTGGTGTACTGATCATTACCTGAAAGAATCATCAAGATTGGGTGAAAAAATGTTTGCTGAGATTTCAGGCAACTCGTAGTTTTTTGGAAGCTTGGCAACCCCTTTCCATGAAAGTGATTTTCGCCACTCTCTGCTTAGGGCTACTTCAACAGCAAACAAAGCATAAAGATAGAACTTGAAACTGCTTTATTGTGTCAAGTTTCAAAGAGCTAGCACAAACCCTGTTTGTTTTAGAGTTCCAAATACATGTATCCCTATAGGAGAAAACAGAGTGAAACCTAAAAATGAAAACGGTTACTGTAAACGAACGGTTTAACCTAGAAGAACGAAATTTGGTGAGCCAAGTGGTTTTGGTGTACTGATCATTACCTGAAAGAATCATGAAGATTGGGTGAAAAAATGTTTGCTGAGATTTCAGGCAACTCGTAGTTTTTTGGAAGCTTGGCAACCCTTTTCCATGAAAGTGATTTTCGCCAGTCTCTGCTTAGGGCTACATCAACAGCAAACAAAGCATAGAGATAGAACCTGAAACTGCTTTATTGTGTCAAGTTTCAAAGAGCTAGCACAAAACCGTGTTTGATTTAGAGTTCCAAATACATGTATCCCTATAGGAGAAAACAGAGTGAAACCTAAAAATGAAAACGGTTACTGCAAACGAACGGTGTAACCTAGAAGAACGAAATTTGGTGAGCCAAGTGGTTTTGGTGTACTGATCATTACCTGAAAGAATCATCAAGATTGGGTGAAAAAATGTTTGCTGAGATTTCAGGCAACTCGTAGTTTTTTGGAGGCTTGGCAACCCCTTTCCATGAAAGCGATTTTCGCCAGTCTCTGCTTAGGGCTACATCAACAGCAAACAAACCATAGAGATAGATCTTGAAACTGCTCTATTGTGTCAAGTTTCAAAGAGCTAGCACAAACCGTGTTTGATTTAGAGTTCCAAATACATGTATCCCTATAGGAGAAAACAGAGTGAAACCTAAAAATGAAAACGGTTACTGCAAACGAACGGTTTAACCTAGAAGAACGAAATTTGGTGAACCAAGTGGTTTTTGTGTACTGATCATTACCTGAAAGAATCATCAAGATTGGGTGAAAAAATGTTTGCTGAGATTTCAGGCAACTCGTAGTTTTTTGGAAGCTTGGCAACCCCTTTCCATGAAAGTGATTTTCGCCAGTCTCTGCTTAGGGCTACTTCAACAGCAAACAAAGCATAGAGATAGAACTTGAAACTGCTTTATTGTGTCAAGTTTCAAAGAGCTAGCACAAACCCTGTTATTTTTAGAGTTCCAAATACATGTATCCCTATAGGAGAAAACAGAGTGAAACCTAAAAATGAAAACGGTTACTGTAAACGAACGGTTTAACCTAGAAGAACGAAATTTGGTGAGCCAAGTGGTTTTGGTGTACTGATCATTACCTGAAAGAATCATCAAGATTGGGTGAAAAAATGTTTGCTAAGATTTCAGGCAACTCGTAGTTTTTTGGAAGCTTGGCATCTCCTTTCCATGAAAGTGATTTTCGCCAGTCTCTGCTTAGGGCTACATCAACAGCAAACAAAGCATAGAGATAGAACGTGAAACTGCTTTATTGTGTCAAGTTTCAAAGAGCTAGCACAAAACCGTGTTTGATTTAGAGTTCCAAATACATGTATCCCTATAGGAGAAAACAGAGTGAAACCTAAAAATGAAAACGGTTACTGCAAACGAACGGTTTAACCTAGAAGAACGAAATTTGGTGAGCCAAGTGGTTTTGGTGTACTGATCATTACCTGAAAGAATCATCAAGATTGGGTGAAAAAATGTTGGCTGATATTTCAGGCAACTCGTAGTTTTTTGGAAGCTTGGCAACCCCTTTCCATGTAAGTGATTTTCGCCAGTCTCTGATTAGGGCTACATCAACAGCAAACAAACCATAGAGATAGAACTGGAAACTGCTTTATTGTGTCAAGTTTCAAAGAGCTAGCACAAACCGTGTTTGATTTAGAGTTCCAAATACATGTATCCCTATAGGAGAAAACAGAGTGAAACCTAAAAATGAAAACGGTTACTGCAAACGAACGGTTTAACCTAGAAGAACGAAATTTGGTGAGCCAAGTGGTTTTGGTGTACTGATCATTACCTGAAAGAATCATCAAGATTGGGCGAAAAAATGTTTGCTGAGATTTCAGGCAACTCGTAGTTTTTTGGAAGCTTGGCAACCCCTTTCCATGAAAGTGATTTTCGCCAGTCTCTGATTAGGGCTACATCAACAGCAAACAAACCATAGAGATAGAACTTGAAACTGCTTTATTGTGTCAAGTTTCAAAGAGCTAGCACAAACCGTGTTTTATTTAGAGTTCCAAATACATGTATCCCTAAAGGAGAAAACAGAGTAAAACCTAAAAATGAAAACGGTTACTGCAAACGAACGGTTTAACATAGAAGAACAAAATTTGGTGAGCCAAGTGGTTTTGGTGTACTGATCATTACCTGAAAGAATCTTCAAAATTGGGTGAAAAAATATTTGCTGAGATTTCAGGTAACTCGTAGTTTTTTTGGAAGCTTGGCAACCCCTTTCCATGAAAGTGATTTCCGCCAGTCTCTGCTTAGGGCTACATCAACAGCAAACAAAACATAGAGATAGAACTTGAAACTGCTTAATTGTGTGAAGTTTCAAAGAGCTAGCCAAAACCGTGTTTGATTTAGAGTTCCAAATACATGTATCCCTATAGGAGAAAACAGAGTGAAACCTAAAAATAAAAACGGTTACTGCAAACGAACGGTTTAACCTAGAAGAACGAAATTTGGTGAGCCAAGTGGTTTTTGTGTACTGATCATTACCTGAAAGAATCATCAAGATTGGGTGAAAAAATGTTTGCTGAGATTTCAGGCAACTCGTAGTTTTTTGGAAGCTTGGCAACCCCTTTCCATGAAAGTGATTTTCGCCAGTCTCTGCTTAGGGCTACTTCAAGAGCAAACAAAGCATAGAGATAGAACTTGAAACTGCTTTATTGTGTCAAGTTTAAAGAGCTAGCACAAACCGTGTTTTATTTAGTGTTCCAAATATATGTATCCCTATAGGAGAAAACAGAGTGAAACCTAAAAATGAAAACGGTTACTGCAAACGAACGGTGTAACCTTGAAGAACGAAATTTGGTGAGCCAAGTGGTTTTGGTGTACTGATCATTACCTGAAAGAATCATCAAGATTGGGTGAAAAAATGTTTGCTGAGATTTCAGGCAACTCGTAGTTTTTTGGAAGCTTGGCAACCCCTTTCCATGAAAGTGATTTTCGCCAGTCTCTGCTTAGGGCTACATCAACAGCAAACAAACCATAGAGATAGAACTGTAAACTGCTTTATTGTGTCAAGTTTCAAAGAGCTAGCACAAACCGTGTTTGATTTAGAGTTCCAAATACATGTATCCCTATAGGAGAAAACAGAGTGAAACCTAAAATTGAAAACGGTTACTGCAACGAACGGTTTAACCTAGAAGAACGAAATTTGGTGAACCAAGTGGTTTTGGTGTACTGATCATTACCTGAAAGAATCATCAAGATTGGGTGAAAAAATGTTTGCTGAGATTTCAGGAAACTCGTAGTTTTTTGGAAGCTTGGCAACCCCTTTCCATAAAAGTGATTTTCGCCAGTCTCTGCTTAGGGCTACATCAACACCAAACAAAGCTTAGGGATACAATTTGAAACTGCTTTATTGTGTCAAGTTTCAAAGAGGTAGCACAAACCGTGTTTGATTTAGAGTTCCAAATACATGTATCTCTATAGGAGCAAACAGAGTGAAACCTAAAAATGACAACGGTTACTGCAAACGAACGGTTTAACCTAGAAGAACGAAATTTGGTGAGCCAAGTGGTTTTGGTGTACTGATCATTACCTGAAAGAATCATCAAGATTGGGTGAAAAAGTGTTTGCTGAGATTTCAGGAAACTCGTAGTTTTTTGGAAGCTTGGCAACCCCTTTCCATGAAAGTGATTTTTGCCAGTCTCTGCTTATGGCTACATCAACAGCAAACAAAGCATAGATATAGAACTTGAAACTGCTTTATTGTGTCAAGTTTCAAAGAGCTAGCACAAACCGTGTTTGATTTAGAGTTCTAAATACATGTATCCCTATAGGAGAAAACAGAGTGAAACCAAAAAATGAAAACGGTTACTGCAAACGAACGGTTTAACCTAGAAGAACAAAATTTGGTGAGCCAAGTGGTTTTGGTGTACTGATCATTACCTGAAAGAATCATCAAGATTGGGTGAAAAAGTGTTTGCTGAAATTTCAGGCAACTCGTAGTTTTTTGGAAGCTTGGCATCCCCTTTCGATGAAAGTGATTTTCGCCAGTCTCTGTTTAGGGCTACATCAACAGCAAACAAAGCATAGAGATAGAACTTGAAACTGCTTTATTGTGTCAAGTTTCAAAGAGCTAGCACAAACCGTGTTTGATTTAGAGTTCCAAATACATGTATCCCTATAGGAGAAAACAGAGTGAAACCTAAAAATGAAAACGGTTACTGCAAACGAACGGTTTGACCTAGAAGAACAAAGTTTGGTGAGCAAAGTGGTTTTGGTGTACTGATCATTACCTGAAAGAATCATCAAGATTGGGTGAAAAAGTGTTTGCTGAGATTTTAGGAAACTCGTAGTTTTTTGAAGCTTGGCAACCTCTTTCCATGAAAGTGATTTTCGCCAGTCTCTGCTTAGGGCTACATCAACAGCAAACAAAGCATAGAGATAGAACTTGAAACTGCTTTATTGTGTCAAGTTTCAAAGAGCTAGCACAAACCGTGTTTGATTTAGAGTTCCAAATACATGTATCCCTATAGGAGAAAACAGAGTGAAACCTAAAAATGAAAACGGTGACTGCAAACGAACGGTTTAACCTAGAAGAACGAAATTTGGTGAGCCAAGTGGTTTTGGTGTACTGATCATTACCTGAAAGAATCATCAAGATTGGGTGAAAAAATGTTTGCTGAGATTTCAGGCAACTCGTAGTTTTTTGGAAGCTTGGCAACCCTTTCCATGAAAGTGATTTTCGCCAGTCTCTGCTTAGGGCTACATCAACAGCATACAAAGCATAAAGATAGAACTTGAAACTGCTTTATTGTGTCAAGTTTAAAAGAGCTAGCACAAACCGTGTTTGATTTACAGTTCCAAATACATGTATCCCTATAGGAGAAAACAGAGTGAAACCTAAAAATGAAAACGGTTACTGCAAACGAACGGTTTAACCTAGAAGAACGAAATTTGGTGAGCCAAGTGGTTTTAGTGTACTGATCATTACCTGAAAGAATCATCAAGATTGGGTGAAAGAATGTTTGCTGAGATTTCAGGCAACTCGTACTTTTTTGGAAGCTTGGCAACCCCTTTCCATGAAAGTGATTTTCGCCAGTCTCTGCTTAGGGCTACATCAACAGCAAACAAACCATAGAGATAGAACTTGAAACTACTCTATTGTGTCACGTTTCAAAGAGCTAGCACAAACCGTGTTTGATTTAGAGTTCCAAATACATGTATCCCTATAGGAGAAAACAGAGTGAAACCTAAAAATGAAAACGGTTACTGCAAACGAACGGTTTAACCTAGAAGAACGAAATTTGGTGAGCCAAGTGGTTTTGGTGTACTGATCATTACTTGAAATAATCATCAACATTGGGTGAGAAAATGTTTGCTGAGATTTCAGGCAACTCGTAGTTTTTTGGAAGCTTGGCAACCCCTTTCCATGAAAGTGGTTTTCGCCAGTCTCTGCTTAGGCTACATCAACAGCAAACAAAGCATAGAGATAAAACTTGAAACTGCTTTATTGTGTCAAGTTTCAAAGAGCTAGCACAAACCGTGTTTGATTTAGAGTTTCAAATACATGTATCCCTATAGGAGAAAACAGAGTGAAACCTCAAAATGAAAACGGTTACTGCAAACGAACGGTTTAACCTAAAAGAACGAAATTTGGTGAGCCAAGTGGTTTTGGTGTACTGATCTTTACCTGAAAGAATCATCAAGATTGGGTGAAAAAATGTTTGCTGAGATTTCAGGCAACTCGTAGTTTTTTGGAAGCTTGGCAACCCCTTTCCATGAAAGTGATTTTCGTCAGTCTCTGCTTAGGGCTACAACAACAGCAAACAAAGCATAGAGACAGAACGTGAAACTGTTTTATTGTGTCAAGTTTCAAAGAGCTAGCACAATCCGTGTTTGATTTAGAGTTCCAAATACATGTATCCCTATAGGAGAAAACAGAGTGAAACCTAAAAATGAAAACGGTTACTGCAAATTAACGGTTTAACCCAGAAGAACGAAATTTGGTGAGCCAAGTGGTTTTGGTGTACTGATCATTACCTGAAAGAATCATCAAGATTGGGTGAAAAAATGTTTGCTGAGATTTCAGGCAACTCGTAGTTTTTTGGAAGCTTGGCAAACCCTTTCCATGAAAGTGATTTTCACGAGTCTCTGCTTAGGGCTACATAAACAGCAAACAAAGCATAGAGATAGAACTTGAAATTGCTTTATTGTGTCAAGTTTCAAAGAGCTAGCACAAACCGTGTTTGATTTATACTTCCAAATACATGTATCCCTATAGGATAAAACAGAGTGAAACCTAAAAATGAAAACAGTTACTGCAAACGAACGGTTTAACCTAGAAGAACGAAATTTGGTGAGCCAAGTGGTTTTGGTGTACTGATCATTACCTGAAAGAATCATCAAGATTGGGTGAAAAAATGTTTGCTGAGATTTCAGGCAACTCGTAGTTTTTTGGAAGCTTGGCAACCCCTTTCCATGAAAGTGATTTTCGTCAGTCTCTGCTTAGGGCTACATCAACAGCAAACAAAGCATAGAGACAGAACGTGAAACTGTTTTATTGTGTCAAGTTTCAAAGAGCTAGCACAATCCGTGTTTGATTTAGAGTTCCAAATACATGTATCCCTATAGGAGAAAACAGAGTGAAACCTAAAAATGAAAACGGTTACTGCAAATTAACGGTTTAACCCAGAAGAACGAAATTTGGTGAGCCAAGTGGTTTTGGTGTACTGATCATTACCTGAAAGAATCATCAAGATTGGGTGAAAAAATGTTTGCTGAGATTTCAGGCAACTCGTAGTTTTTTGGAAGCTTGGCAAACCCTTTCCATGAAAGTGATTTTCACGAGTCTCTGCTTAGGGCTACATCAACAGCAAACAAAGCATAGAGATAGAACTTGAAATTGCTTTATTGTGTCAAGTTTCAAAGAGCTAGCACAAACCGTGTTTGATTTATACTTCCAAATACATGTATCCCTATAGGATAAAACAGAGTGAAACCTAAAAATGAAAACAGTTACTGCAAACGAACGGTTTAACCTAGAAGAACGAAATTTGGTGAGCCAAGTGGTTTTGGTGTACTGATCATTACCTGAAAGAATCATCAAGATTGGGTGAAAAAATGTTTGCTGAGATTTCAGGCAACTCGTAGTTTTTTGGAAGCTTGGCAACCCCTTTCCATGAAAGTGATTTTCGTCAGTCTCTGCTTAGGGCTACATCAACAGCAAACAAAGCATAGAGACAGAACGTGAAACTGTTTTATTGTGTCAAGTTTCAAAGAGCTAGCACAATCCGTGTTTGATTTAGAGTTCCAAATACATGTATCCCTATAGGAGAAAACAGAGTGAAACCTAAAAATGAAAACGGTTACTGCAAATTAACGGTTTAACCCAGAAGAACGAAATTTGGTGAGCCAAGTGGTTTTGGTGTACTGATCATTACCTGAAAGAATCATCAAGATTGGGTGAAAAAATGTTTGCTGAGATTTCAGGCAACTCGTAGTTTTTTGGAAGCTTGGCAAACCCTTTCCATGAAAGTGATTTTCACGAGTCTCTGCTTAGGGCTACATCAACAGCAAACAAAGCATAGAGATAGAACTTGAAATTGCTTTATTGTGTCAAGTTTCAAAGAGCTAGCACAAACCGTGTTTGATTTATAGTTCCAAATACATGTATCCCTATAGGAGAAAACAGAGTGAAACCTAAAAATGAAAACAGTTACTGCAAACGAACGGTTTAACCTAGAAGAACGAAATTTGGTGAGCCAAGTGGTTTTGGTGTACTGATCATTACCTGAAAGAATCATCAAGATTGGGTGAAAAAATGTTTGCTGAGATTTCAGGCAACTCGTAGTTTTTTGGAAGCTTGGCAACCCCTTTCCATGAAAGTGATTTTCGTCAGTCTCTGCTTAGGGCTACATCAACAGCAAACAAAGCATAGAGACAGAACGTGAAACTGTTTTATTGTGTCAAGTTTCAAAGAGCTAGCACAACCCGTGTTTGATTTAGAGTTCCAAATACATGTATCCCTATAGGAGAAAACAGAGTGAAACCTAAAAATGAAAACGGTTACTGCAAATGAACGGTTTAACCCAGAACAACGAAATTTGGTGAGCCAAGTGGTTTTGGTGTACTGATCATTACCTGAAAGAATCATCAAGATTGGTGAAAAAATGTTTTCTGAGATTTCAGGCAACTCGTAGTTTTTTGGAAGCTTGGCAAACCCTTTCCATGAAAGTGATTTTCACGAGTCTCTGCTTAGGGCTACATCAACAGCAAACAAAGCATAGAGATAGAACTTGAAATTGCTTTATTGTGTCAAGTTTCAAAGAGCTAGCACAAACCGTGTTTGATTTATAGTTCCAAATACATGTATCCCTATAGGAGAAAACAGAGTGAAACCTAAAAATGAAAACAGTTACTGCAAACGAACGGTTTAACCTAGAAGAACGAAATTTGGTGAGCCAACTGGTTTTGGTGTACTGATCATTACCTGAAAGAATCATCAAGAATTGGGTGAAAAAATGTTTGCTGTGATTTCAGGCAACT
>NW_027521589.1:0-26086 GCF_052094955.1 Ictidomys tridecemlineatus
GCAGAAGGACTGTTGCAGAGAGAAGAGGTTTTAGACTGGGATGTAGAAGGACTGTTGCAGAGAGTAGAGGTTGGAGATTGGGGTCCAGAAAGACTGTAGCAGAGAGCAGAGGTTGGAGACTAAAGTGCAGAAGGACAGTTAAACAGAGCAGAGGTTGGAGACTGGGGTGCAGATGGACTGACACAGGAAAGCAGAGGTTGGAGACTCGGGTGCATAAGTCCATTACAGAGAGCAGAGATTGTAGAATGCAGTACAGAAGGACTGTTACAGAGAGCAAAATTTGGAGACTGGTGTGGATAATGACTGTTGCAGAGAGCAGATGTTGAAGACTGGGGTACAAATGGACTGTTGCAGAGAGCAGAGGATCGAGACTGGGATTTAGAAGGACTGTTGCAGAGAGCAGTGGTTGCAGACTGAGTTGCAGAAGGACGGTTGAAGAGGGCAGAGTTTTGTGACTATGGTTCAAAACGACTGATACAGAAAGCAGAAGTTGGATAGTGGGGTGCATTAGGACCCTTACAGAGAACAGAGGTTGGAGACTGTTGTACAGAAAGACTGATTCTGAGAGCAGAGGTTGAAGACTAGGGTGCAGAAAAACTGATGTAGAGAACAGAGTTTGGAGACTGAGGTGCAGAGGGATTGTTGGGGCGATCAGAGTATGGAGACTGGGGTGTAGAAGGACTGTTGCATAGAGCAGAGGTTGGAGACTGGGGTGTAGAAGGACTTTTTATGAGAGCAGATGTTAGAGACTTGTGCACAGAAGAACTGTTTCATAGAGCAGAGGTTGGAGATTGAGGTACAGAAGGACTGTTACAGAGAGCAGAGGTTTGAGACTGGGGTGCAGAAGGATCGTTGCAGAGAGCAGAGGTTGGAGAGTTATGTGCTGAAGGATTGTTGAAGAGAGCAGAGGTTCGAGACTGGGGTGCAGATGGATCGTTACAGAGAGCAAAGTTGGAGACAGGGGTGCAGAAAGACTTTTACAGACAGCATAGGTTTGAGACTGAGGTGCAGAAAGAATGTTGCAGAGAGCATAGGTAGGAGACTGGGGTTCAGAAGGACTGTTGCTGAAAGCAGAGGTTGGAGACTGACGTGCAGAAGGACTGTTACAGAGAGCAGAGGTTGGACACTGGGGTGCAGAAGAACTGAAAAAGAAAGTAGATGTTGGAGACTGGGGGGCAGAAGGACCGTTACAGAGAGCAGAGTTTGGAGACTCTAGTACAAAAGGACTGTTACAGAGAGCAGAGTTTAGAGACTGGGGGTGTAGAAGGACTATTGCCGAGAGCAGAATTTGGAGATAGGTTCCAGAAGGACTGGTACAGCGAGCAGGGTTTGGAGACTGGTGTGCAGAAGGTTCTTATAGAGAGCAGAGGTAGGAGACTAGGGTGCAGAAGGACTGTTTTAGAGAGAAGAGGTAGGAGACTGGGGTGCAGAAGGATCGTTGCAGAGAGTAGAGCTTGGAGACTGGGGTGCAGAAGGCCTATTACAGAGAGCAGAGGTTGGAGACTGGGATGCAGAAGGCCTGTTTCAGAGAGCAGAGTGTGGAGACTGGGGTGCAGAAGGACTGTTACAGAGAGCAGAGTTTGCAGACGGGGTTTCAGAATGGTCTTACAGAGAGCAGAGGTAGGAGACAGAGGTACAGAAAGACTGTTACAGAGAGCAGAGGTTGGAGACTTGGGTACAGAGCAATTGTTGCAGAGAGCAGTTTTTTCAGATTGAGGTACAGAAGAACTGTTGCAGACAGCTGATGTTGAAGACTAGGTTGCACAAGGACTGTTGCAGCAAGCAGATGTTGGAGACTCGTTTGCAGAAGGATCATTGCAGAGAGCAGAGGTTGGAGACTGGGGTGCAGATGGAGTGATACAGAGAGCAGAGTTTGGAGACTGGGTTCAGAAGGCCTGTTACAGAGCAGAGTTTGGAGACTGGGGTGCAGACAGATCTTACAGAGAGCAGGGTGTGGAGACTGCAGTGCAGAAGCACTGTTACAGAGAGTAAAAGTTGGAGACTGAGGTGAGAAGGACCCTTGCAAAGAGCAGAGGTTGGAGACTGAAGTGCAGAAGTATAGTTACAGAGAGAAGAGGTTGGAGACTGGGGTTCAGAAAAACTTTTGCTGAAAGCAGAGGGTGGAGACTGGGGTGTAGAAGGACTGTTGCAGAGAGTAGAGGTTGGAGATTGGTGTCCAGAAGGACTGTTACAGAGAGCAGAGTTTGGAGACTGTGGTGGAGAAGGACTGTTGCAGAGAGCAGATTCTGGAGAATGGGGTGCAAAAGGAAAGCTGCAGAGAGTAGAGGATGGAGACTGGGGTGCAGCACTATCGTTGGGGCGAGCAGAGTATGGAGAATGGGGTGTAGAAGAACTGTTACAGAGAGCAGAGTTTGGAGACTAGGGTTTAGAAGGATTTTTTCAGAGAGCAGACGTTGGAGACTTGGGTGAAGAAGAACTCTTGCAAAGAGCAGAGGATAGAGACTGAGATGCAGAAGATGGTTACAGAAAGCAGAGTTTGAAGACTGGGGTGCAGAAGGACAGTTACAGAGATAAGAGTTTGAAGACAGGGTTGCAAAAAAAAAATCTAACAGAGAGCAGAGTTTGGAGAATGAGGTACAGAAGGACTGTTAGAGAGTGCAGAGGTTGGAGACTGAGGTTTAAAAGGATCGTTGGAGAGAGCAGTGTTTGGAGACTGTGGGGCAGAAGAACTTTTACTGAGAGCACAGGTTGGAGTCTGGGGTGCAGAAGGACTTTTTACAGAGAGCACATGTTAAAGCCTGAGTTGCAGAAAAACGGTTGCAGAGAGCAAAGTTAGGGGACTGGGATGCAGAAGAGTGTTGCAGAGAGCAGAAGTTGGAGACTGAGGTGCAGAAGGACCCTTACAGAGAGCAGAAGTTGGAGACTGGTGTAAAGAGGAGTGTTACAGAGAGCAGAGGTTGGAGACACGTGTGTAGAAGAATCTTACAGGGAGCATAGGATGAAGACTGGGGTGCAAAGGACTGTTGCATAGAGCAGAGGTTTGAGACTGGGGTGGAGAAGGATCATTGAAGAGAGAAGAGTTTGGAGATTGGGTGCAAAAGAACTGTTACATACAGCAGAGGTTAGACTGGGGTGAAGAAGTCCTGTTACAGAGAGAAGTTCTTAGAGACTGGGGTGCAGAAGGATAGTTACAGAGATCAGAGTTTTGAGACTGGGTTGCATAAGAATCTTACAGAGAGCAGAGTTTGGAGAATGAGGTACAGAAGGACTGTTAGAGAGAGCAGAGGTTGGAGACTGAGGTGCAGAAGGATTCTTGGAGAGAGCAGTGTTTGGAGATTGCTGTGCAGAAGGACTGATACAGAAAGCAGAGGTTTAAGACTGGGGTGCAGAAGGACCCTTACAGAGAACAGAGGTTGGAGACTGAAAGACTCTTACAGAGAGCAGACATTGGAGACTGGGGCGCAGAATGACTGTTGTAGAGAACAGAGTTTGGAGACTGGTTTACATAAGGACCATTGCAGAAAGTAGAGGGTGGAGACTGGGTTTCAGAAGGATCTTACAGAGAGCAGAGTTTTGACACTGAGGTGCAAAAGGACTGTGGCAGAGAGAAGAGTTTTTAGATTTGGGCGCTGAAGGACTGTAGCAGAGAGCAGAGGTTAAAGTCTGAGGTGCAGAAAGACTGTCACAGAGAGCAAAGTTTAGAGACTGGAGTGCAGAAGGACTGATACAGAAAGCAGAGTTTGGAGACTGGGGTGTAGAAGGACCCTTACCGAGAGCAGAGGTTGGAGATTGCAGTACAGAAGGACTGTTAAAGAGAGCAGAGGTTGGAGACTGGGGTGGAGAAGGACTGTTCCAGAGAGCAGAGTTTGAAGACTGGTTGCAGAAGGACTGTTTCAGAGAGCAGATGTTGCAAAGTGAGGTGCAGAATGAGGGTTACAGAGAGCAGAGTTTGGAGACTGTGGTATAGTAGGACTTGTATAGAAAGTAGAGGTTGGAGACTGGGTTGCAAAACGACCCTTACAGAGAACAGAGGTTGAAGACTGCAGTACAGAAGGACTGTTGTAGAGAACAAAAATGGAGACTGGGGTGCAGAGGTACCAATGCAGAGAGCAGAGGTTGGAGACTGGGGTGCAGTAGGAATGTTACAGAGAGCACAGGTTGGAGACTGAGGTGTAGAAGGAGTGTTACCAAAAGCAGATGTTGGAAATTGGGGTGTAGAAGGACCCTTACAGAGAGCAGAAGTTGGAGACTGCGGTACAGAAGGACTGTTCCACAGAGCAGATCTCGGAGACTGGGGAGCAGGAGGACTGTTGCAGAGGACAGAAGTTGGAAAGTGGGGTGGAAAAGGAATGTTACAGAGAACAAAGTTTGGAAACTGGAGTGCAGAAGGATCGTACAGAGATCAGAGTCTGGAGACTGTGGTGCAGAAGGATTGTTGCCAAGTGCAGAAGTTGGAGACTGGGGTCCAGAAGGATCGTTTCAGAGACCAGATTTTAGAGACTGAGGTGCAGATGGATTGTTACAGAGAGCAGATTTTGGAGACTGAGGTGCAGAAGGATTGTTACAGAGAGCGGAGGTTAGAGACTGGGGTGCAGAAGGACTGCTGCAGATAGCGGATTTTGGAGACTGGGTTGCAGAAGGACTGTTATAGAGAGCAGAGGTTGGAAACTAGGGTGCAGAAGGACTGATAGAGAAAGCAGAGATTGAAGACTGGGGTGCAGAATGACCATTACAGAGAGCAGAGTTTGGATTTTGCAGTACAGGAGAACTGTTACAGACAGCAGAGTTTGGAGACTGGGGTGCACAAGGACTGTAAAAGAGAGCTGATGTTTGTAACTAGGGTGCCGAAGGACTGTTGCTGAGAGCAGTGTTTGGAGACTGGGGTGCAGAAGAACTTTCGCAGAGAGTAGAGGTTGGAGACTGGGGTGCAAAAAGACTTTTACAGAGAGCAGAGTTTGAAGACAGCGGTGAAGAAAGATCTTACAGAGAGCAGAATTTGGAAACTGAGGTGCAGAAAGACTGTTAAAGAGAGTAGAGGTTGGAGACTATGGTGTAGATGGACTCTTAAAGAGAGCAAAGGTAGGACACTGGAGTGCAGAAGGTTCCAGACAGCAGAGTTTTCAGACTGTGGTACAGAAGGACTGTTGCAGAGAGCATATTTTGGAGACTGGAATGCAGAAGGACTGTTTCAGAGAGCAGAGGTTGGAGACTGGGGTGTAGAAAGACTGTTACACAGAGAAGAGTTTGGAGATTCAGGTGCAGAAGGACTGTTACAAAAAGCAGAGTTTGGAAATTGGGATGCAGAAGGACCATTAAAGAGAGCAGAGGTTGAAGACTGCGGTATAGAACTCTTACCAATAGCAGAGGTTGGAGACTGGGGTGCAGAAGAACTGTTATAGAGAGCAGAGGTTGGAGACTGAGGTGTAGAATGAGTGTTACAGAGAGGAGAGTTTGGAGACTGACGTGCAGAAGGACTGTTACAGAATGCAGAGGTTGGAAATTGGGGTGTAGATGGACGGTTACAGAGAGCAGAGGTTGGAGACTGCGGTACAGAAGGACTGTTACACAGAGAAGATCTCGATGACTGGGGAACAAAAGGACTGTTGCAGAGGACAGAAGTTGGAGAGTGGGGTGGAGAAGAAATGTTACAGAGAGCAGAGTTTAGAAACTGGAGTGGAGAAGGATCTTACAGTGAGCAGAGGTTGAAGACTGTGGTGCAGAAGGACTGTTGCACAGAGCAGAAGTTGGAGACTGGGATCTACAAGGATCGTTGCAGAGAGAAGATTTTAGAGACTGAGGTGCAGATGGACTGTTACAGAGAGCAGAGTTTCAAGACTGAGGTGCAGAAGGACAGTTACAGAGAGCAGATTTGGAGACTGGTTTGGAGAAGGAATGTTACAGAGAGCAGAAGTTGGAGACTGGGGTTCAGATGGATCTTACAGAGAGCAGAGTTTAGAGACTGGGGTGCAAAAGAACTGTTGCAGAGAGGAGATGTTGGAGACTGGGATTGAAAAGAATCATTGCAGAGAGAAAAGGTTGAAGACTGGAGTGCATAAGGATTTTACACAGAGCAGAGTTTGGTGACTAGGGTGCAGGACTGTTGCGGAGAGCAGAGGTTGGAGACTGGGGTGGAGAAAACTTATTGCAGAGAGAAGAGGTGAGAGACTGGGGTTCTGAAGGCCTGTTACAGAGAGCAGAGGTAGGAGACTGAGGTGCAGAAGGATCATTGCAGAGAGCAGAGATTTTAGACTGAGTTGCTGAAGGACTGTTGCAGAGAGCAGATTTTTGGGACTGGTGTGCAGAAGGACTGTTGCAGAGAGCAGAGGTTGGAGACTGGTGTGCAGAAGGACTGTTACATAGAGCAGACTTTGGCGACTGGGTTGGAGAAGGATCCTACAGAGAAGAGAGGTTGAAGAATCAGGTGCAGAAAGACTGTTACAGAGAGTAGATGTTGGAGACTGAGGTGCAGAAGTAACGTTGCAGAATACGGAGTTTGGAGACTGAGGTGCAGAAGGATTGTTACAGAGAGCAGAGGTTGGAGACTGGGGTGCAGAAGGACTGTTGCAGATAGCGGACTTTGGAGACTGGGGTGCAGAAGGACTGTTATAGAGAGCAGAGGTTGGAAACTGGGGTGCAGAAGGACTGATACAGACAGCAGAGATTGGAGTCTGGATTGCAGAAAGACCCTTACAGAGAGCAGAGGTTAAATTATGCAGTACAAGAGGACTGTTACAGAGAGCAGAGTTTGGAGACTGGGGTGGAGAAGGACTGTAAAACAGAGCTGATGCTGGTAACTAGGGTGCCGAAGGACTGTTGGAGAGAGCAGAGTTTGGAGACTGGTGTTCAGAAGGACTGATAAAGAAAGCAGAGTTTGAAGACTTGGGTGAAGAAGGACTGTTACAGAGAGTAGAGGTTGGAGACAGTGGTGCAGAAGTATCTTACAGAGAGCAGAATTTAGAGACTAAGGTGCAGAAGGACTGTTGTAGAGATCAGAGGTTGGAGACTGTTGTGCAGTAGGATCATTGCAGAGAGCAGAGGTTAAAGACTGGGGTGCAGAAGGATCGTTCCAGAGAGCAGATGTTGGAGACTTGCGTGTAGACAGCCTGCTTAAAAGAGCAGATTTGGAGACTGGCGTGCAGAAGGCCTGTTACAGAGAGGAGAGGTTGGAGACTGGGGTGCAGAAGGACTGGTACAGAGAGCAGATTTTGAAGAAAGGGTTGCTGAAGAATCTTACAGAGAGCAGAGTTTGGAGACTAAGGTGCAGGTGGATTGTTACAGAGAGCAGTGGTTGGAGACAAAGTTGCAGAAGGATCGTGAAGAGTAGAGGTTTCAGACTGAGGTGCAGAATGATTGTTGCAGAGAGCAGATGTTGGAGAGTGGCGTGCAGAAGGACTGTTGCAGAGAGCAGATGTTGCTAACTAGGGTCCAGAAGGACTAATATAGGAAGCAGAGGTTGGAGACTGGGGTGCAGAAAGACTGTTGCAGAGAGCAGAGGTTGGAGACTGAGGTGCGGAAGTCCTGTTACCGAGAGCAGAGTTTGGAGACTCGGATTCAAAAAGACAGTTTCAGAGAGCAGAGGTTAAATACAGGGGTGCAGAAGGATATTACAGAGAGCAGAATTTGGAGACTGAGTTACAGAAGGACTGTTGCAGAGATCAGACGTTATAGACTGAGGTGCAGAAGGACTCTTACAGTGAGCAGAGGTTGGAAACTGGAGTGCAGAAGGACTGACACAGAAAGCAGCGATTGGAGTCTAGGGTGGAGAAAGACTGTTACAGAGAGCAGAGGTTGGATACTGCAGTACAAGAGGACTGTTACAGAGAGCAGTGGTTGAAGACCAGTGTGCAGAAGTACGTAGCAGAGAGCAAATGTTGGTAATTAGGGTGCAGAAGGGCTGTTGTAGAGAGGAGAGTTTGGAGACTGGGGTGCAGAATGACTCTTGCGGAGAGCAGAGGTTGGAGACTGGGGTGCAGAAGGACTGTTACAGAGAGCAGAGGTTGGAGAAAGAGTTGCAGAAGGATCTTACAGAGAGCAGAATTTGGAGACTGAGTTGCAGAAGGACTGTTGCAGAGATCAGAGGTTGGAGACTGGGGTGCAGTAGGATCATTGCAGAGAGCAAAGTTTGGAGACTGGGGTGCAGAAGGATCATTGCAGAGAGCAGAGAATGGAGAGTGGGGTGCAGAAGGCCTGCTATAGAGAGCAGAGTTTCGAGACTAGGGTGCAGAAGGCCTGTTACAGAGAGGAGAGGTTGGAGACTGGGGTGAAGAAAAACTGTTACAGAGAGCAGAGTTTGGAGACTGGTTTGCTGAAGAAACTTACAGAGAGCAGATGTTGGAGACTGAGGTGCAGGTGGACTGTTACAGAGAGCAGTGGTTGGAGACTGGGTTGCAGAAGAATCGTGGAGAGCAGAGGTTTTTGACTGAGGTGCAGAAGTACTGTTACAGAGAGCAGAGGTTGGAGACTGAGGTGTAGCAGGACTGTTACAGAGAGCAGAGTTTAGAGAATGACGTGCAGAAGGATTGTTACAGAAAGCACAGTTTGAAGACTGAGGTGCAGAAGGATAAATACAAACAGCAGAGTTTGGATACTGGGGTTCGGAACGACTGATTCAAAAATCAGAGGATGGAGACTGGGTTGCAGAAGGACCGTTACAGAGAGCAGAGGTTGGAAACTGCGGTACATAAGGTCTGTGACAGAGAGCAGATCTCAGAGACTGGGGAGCAGAAGGACTGTTGAAGAGGACAGAGGTTTGAGACTGGGGTGGTGAAGAAATTTTACAGAGAGCAGAGTTTGAAAACTGGAGTGCAGAAAGATCTTACAGAGAGCAGAGGAGGGAAACTGTATTGCAGAAGGACTGTTGCAGAGAGCAGACGTTGGAGACTGGGGTCCAGAAGGTTCGTTGCAGAGAGCAGAGTTTGGAGACTTGGGTGCAGAAGGACTGTTGCAGAGAGCAGATGTTGGAGACTGGGGTGGAAAAGGACTGTTGCAGAGAGCAGATTTTAGAGACTGGGGTGCAGAAGGATTGTTAGAGAGAGCAGGGGTTGGAGACTGAGGTGTGGAAGGACTGTTACAGAGAGCAGCGTTTGGAGACTGGGGTGCAGAAGGACTGGTACAGAGAGCAGAGGTTGGAGACTTCCGTTCTGATGGATGTTACAGAGAGCAGAGTTTGCAGACTGGGGTGCAAAAGGACAGTTGTAGAGAGCAGATGTTGGAGACTTGGGTGGAGAAGAATCATTGATTGCAGAGAGAAGAGGTTGGGGACTGGCGTGCAGAAGGCCTATTACAGAGAGCAGAGGTTGAAGACTGAGATGCCGAAGGACTGTTTCAGACATGAGAGGTTGGAGACTGGTGATTAGTAGGATCATTGAAGAGAGCAGAGGTTGGAGACAGGCGTGCAGAATGATCATTGCATAGAGCAGAGTTTGGAGACATTTGTGCAGAAGGCCTGTTACAGAGAGGAGGGGTTGGAGACTGGGGTGCAGAAGGACTGTTATAGAGAGCAGTGTTTGGAGACTGAGTTGCTGAAGGACATTACAGAGAGCAGAGTTTGGAGACTGAGCTTCAGGTGGACTGTTACAGAGAGCAGTGTTTGGAGACTGAGGTGCAGAAAAATCGTGGAGAGCAGAGGTTTCACACTGAGGTACAGGTGACCTTTTACAAAGAGCAGTGATTGGAGACTGGGGTGCTGAAGGACCCTTCAAGAGAGAAGAGTTTAGAGACTGTGGTATAAGACTGTTACCTAGAGCAGAGGTTGGAGACTGGAGTGCAGAAGGACTCTTACATAGAGCATAGGTTGAAGACTGAGGTGCAAAGGATAGATACAGAGAACAGATTTTGGAGACTGTGGTTCAGGCAGACTGATACAGAAAGCGCAGGTTGGAGACTGTGGTATAGAACGACCTTTATAAAGAGCAGAGGTTAGAGACTGCGAAACAGAAGGACTGTTAAAGAGAACAGAACTCGGAGACTGGGAGAGGAAGGACTGTTGCAGAGAGCAGAGGTTGGAGACTGGGGTGGAAAAGGAATTTTATAGAGAGCAGAGTTTGGAAACTAGAGTGCAGAAGGATCTTATAGAGAGCAGAGGTCGGAGACTGTGGAGCAGAAGGACTGTTGCTGAGACCAGAGGTTAAAGTCTGGGGTCCAGAAGGATCCTTGCAGATAGCGGAGTTTGGAGACTGGGGTTCAGAAGGAGTGTTGCAGAGAGCAGATGTTGAAGACTGGCTTGCAGAAGGAATGTTGCTGAGAGCAGATTTTAGAGACTGGGGTGCAGAAGGACTGTTACAGAGAGCATAGGTTGGAGACTGCGGTTCAGATGTATATTACAGAGAGCAGATTTTGGAGACTGGCGTTCAAAACGACTGTTGCAGAAAGCAGATGTTGGAGACTGGGGTTTAGAAGAATCGTTGTAGAGAGAAGAGGTTTTAAACTGGGGTGAATAAAGCCTGTTACAGAGAGCAGAGTTTGGAGACTGGGTTGCAGAAGTCCTGTTACAGAGAGCAGAAGTTGGAGACTGTTGTGCAGATGGACAGGTACAAAGTGCAGAGTTTAACCACTGGGTTGCAGAAGGATCTTACAGAGAGCAGAGTTGCGAGACTGAGGTGCAGAAGGACTGTTGCAGAGAGCAGATGTTGGTAACTAGTGTTCAGAAGGACTGTTGAAGAGAGTAGAATTTTTAGACTAGGGTGGAAAAGGACTGTTGCAGAGAGCAGAGGTTAGAGACTCCGGTTCGTAAGTCCTGTTACAGAGAGCAGAGGTTGGAGACTCGGGTGCAGAAGGACTATTACAGAGAGCAGAGGTTGGATACAGGGGTGCAGAAGCATCTTATAGAGAGCAGAATTTGGAGACTGAGGTGCAGATGGACTGTTCCAGAGATCAGATGTTGGAAACTGGGGTGCAGAAAGATCGTTGCAGAGAGCACATTATGGAAACTTGGGTGCAGAAGGCCTGCTACAGAGTGAAGAGTTGGGAGACTGATGTCCAGAAGGCCTGTTACAGAGAGGAGAGGAGAGGATAAAGACTGGGGTTCAGAAGGACTGTTATAGAGAGCAGAGTTTGGAGACTGGGTTGCTGAAGGATCTTACGAAGAGAAGAGGTTGGTGACTGAGGTGCAGGTGGACTGTTACAGAGAGCAGTGGTTGGAGACGGAGGTGCAGAAAGACCATGCAGAGAGGAGAGGTGTCAGACTGAGGTGCCGAAGGATTGTTACAGAGAGCAGAGGTTGGAGACTGAGGTGTAGAAGTACTGTTAGAAAGAGCAGAGTTTGGAGACTGAGGTGCAGAAGGAGTGTTACAGAAAACAAAGGTTGGAAATTGGGGTGCAGAAGGACCGTTACAAAGACCATAGTTTGGAGAATGCAGTATAGAAAAACTGTTACAGAGAGCAGAGGTTGGAGACTGGGGTGTAGAAGAAATGTTACAGAGAGCACAGATTGGAGACTGAGGTGTAGAAGGATAGATACAGAGAGCAGAGTTTTGATACTGTTTTGCCGAAGGACTGTTACAGAGAGCAGATGTTGGAGACTGGGGAGCAGAAGAACTTTAGCAGTGGACAGAGGTTGGAGACTGGGGTGCTGCGGGACACTTGCAGAAAGCATAGGTTAAAGACTGGTTTGGAGAAGGAATGTTAGAGAGAGCAGAGTTTGGAAACTGGAGTGCAGAAGGATCTTACAGAGAGCAGAGGTTGGAGACTGTGGTTTAGACGGACTCTTCCAGACAGCAGAGGTTGGAGACTGGGGTCCAGAAGGATCGTTGCAGAGAGCAGAGTTTGGAGACTGGGGTGGAGAAGTACTGTTGCAGAGAGCAGATATTGGAGACTGGGGTTAAGAAGGACTGTTAGAGAGAGCAGAGTTTGATGACTGGGGTGAAAAAGGAGATTGGGTGTAGAAGGGTCTTTGCAGAGAGCAGAGTTTTAAGACTGAGGGGCAGAAGGACTGTTGATGAGAGCAGATGTTGGAGACTGGTGTGCAGAGTACTGTTGCAGACAGCATAGGTTGGAGACTTTGGTGAAGAAAGATCGTTGCAGAGAGCAGAGGTTCGAGACTGGTGTGCAGAAGCACTGTTACAGAGAGCAGAGTTTGGAGACTGGGTTGCAGGAGAATCTTAGAGAGAACAGAGGTTGCAGACTGAGGTTCAGAAGGACTGTTACAGAGAGTAGAGTTTGGAGACTGATTTGCAGAAGGACCCTTGCAGAGAACAGAGTTTGGAGACTGAGGTGCAGAAGGATTGTTACAGATATCAGAGGTTGGTGACTCTGGTGCAGAAGGACTCTGCAGAGAGCAGACGTTGAAGACTGGAGTCCAGAAGAATCATTGCAGGAAGCAGATTTTGGAAACTGCAGTGTAGAAGTACTGTTGTAGAGAGAAGATGTTGGAGACTGGGGTGCAGAAGGACTGCTGCAGAGAGCAGAGTTTGGAGAATGTGTTGCATAAGGACTGTTGAAGAGAGCAGAGTTTGGAGATTGAGGTTCAGAAGGACTGTAACAGAGAGTAGAGGATGGAGACTGGGGTGCAGAAGGACTGTTACAGAGATCAGAGTTTGGAGAGTGGGGTTCAGATGGATCTTACAGAGCGCAGAGGTTGGAGACTGTGGTGCAAAAGGACTGTTGCAGAGAGAAGAGGTTGAAGACTGGTATTCAGAAGAATTGTTGCAGAGAATAGATTTTGGAGACTCAGGTGCAGAACGCCTGTTACAGAGAGCAGATTTTTGAGACTGGGTTGCAGAAATCCTGTTACAAAGAGAAGAGGTTGTAGACTGTTGTGCAGAAGGAGGGTTACATAGTGCAGAGTTTAAAGACTGGGTTGCAGAAGTATTTTACAGAGAGCAGAGTTGGAAGAATGAGGTGCAGAAGGACTGTTACAGGCAGCAGAGGTAGGAGACTGGGGTGCAGAAAGTTTGTTGAAGACAGCAGAGTTTTCAGAATGAGGTGGAGAAGGACTGTTGCAGAGAGCAGTTGTTGGAGACTGGGGTGCAGAAGGACTGTTGCAGAGAGCAGAGGTTAGAGACTAGGATTAAGAAGCATGGTTGCCGAAATCAGAGGTAGGAGACTGGTGTGCAGAAGGACTGTTACAGAGAGCAGAGTTTTGAGACTGGGTTTTAGAAGGATCCTAAAGAGAGCAGAGGTTGGAGACTGAAGTGCAGAACGACTGTTATAGAGAGTAGAGGTTGGAGACTGGGGTGCAGAAGAACTGTTGCAGAGAGTTTAGGATGGAGACTGGCATGCAGAAGGACTGTTGCAGAGAGCAGAACTTGGAGAATGGGCTGCAGAAGGACTGTTTTAGAGAGCAGAGTTTGGAGACTGGGGTGCAGAAGGACTGTTGCAAAGAGCAGAGGTTGGAGACTGAGGTGCTGAAGTCCTGTTACTGAGAGGAGAGGTTGGAGACTTGGATGCAGAAGGACTGTTGTAGAGAGCAGAGGTTGGATACTGGGGTGAAGAAGGATCTTACAGAGAACAAAATTTGGAGACTGAGGTGCAGAAGGACTCTTAAGGAGATGAGAGGTAGTAGACTGGGGTGCAGTAGGATCATTTCAGAAAGCAGAGGTTGGAGACTGGCGTGCAGAAGGATCGTTGCACAGTGCAGATTTTGGAGACTGTGGTGCAGAAGGCCTGCTACAGGAGAAGAGTTTAAAGACTGGCATGCAGAAGGCCTGTTATAGAGAGCAGAGTTTGGAGACTGGGTTCCTGAAGAACTTACAGAGAGCATAGTTTGGATACTGAGGTGCAGGTGTACTGTTACAGAGAGCAGGGGTTGGAGACTGGGGTGCAGAAGGATCATGCAGTGAGCAGAGGTTTTAGACTGAGGTACAGGAGGACTGTTAGCGAGAGCAGAGGTTGGAGACTGGGATGCAGAAGGACTCTTACAGAGAGCACAAGGTTGAGACTGAGGTGCAGAAGGATGGATACAGAGAACAGACATTGGAGTCTGGGGTTCAGACAGGCTGATACAGAAAGCAGAGGTTGGAGACAGGGGTGTAGAAGAACCGAAACAGACAGCAGAGTTTGGACACTTCGGTACAGAAGGACTTTTACAGAGAACAGATCTCAGAGACTGGGGAGCAAAAAAACTGCTGCAGAGAGAATAGGTTGGAGAATGAGGTGCAGAAGGACTGTGACAGAGAGCAGAGTTTGGAGACTGGGGTGCAGAAGGACTGTTACAGAGAGCAGAGGTTTGAGAGTGTTGTGCAGAAGGCCTGTTACAGAGTGCAGAGTTTAAAGTTTGGGTTGCATAAGGATCAAACAGAGGGCAGAGGTTGAAGACTAAAGTTCAGAAAAACTCTTACAGAGAGAAGAGGTTGGAAACTGGGTTGCAGAAGGACTGATACAGAAAGCAGCCATTGGAGTCAGAAGTGCAGAAAGACCGTTACAGAGAGCAGAGGTTGGATACTGCAGTACAGGAGGACTTTTACAGAGAGCAGTGGTTGAAGACTGGGCTGCAGAAGTACTGTAGCAGAGAGCAGATGTTGGTAACTAGGGTGCAGAAGGACTTTTGTAGAGAGCAGAGTTTGGAGACTGGGGTGCAGAATGACTCTTGCGGAGAGCAGAGGTTGGAGACTGGGGTGCAGAAGGACTGTTACAGAGAGCAGAGGTTGGAGAAAGGGTTGCAGAAGGATCTTACAGAGAGCAGAATTTACAGACTGAGGTGCAGAAGGACTGCTGCAGAGATCAGAGGTTGGAGACTGGGGTGCAGTAGGATCATTGTAGAGAGCAAGTTTAAAGACTGGGGTGCAGAAGGATCAATGCAGAGAGCAGAGAATGGAGAGTGGGATGCAGAAGGCCTGCTAGAGAGAGCAGAGTTTCCAGACTGGAGTGCAGAAGGCCTGTTACAGAGAGGAGAGGTTGGAGATTGGGGTGCAGAAAAACTGTTACAGAGAGCAGAGTTTGGAGACTGGTTTGCTGAAAGAACTTACAGAGAGCAGATGTTGGAGACTAAGGTGCAGGTGGTCTGTTACAGAGAGCAGTGGTTGGAGACTGGGGTGGAGAAGAATCGTGGAGAGCAGAGGTTTCAGACAGAGGTACAGGTGGACTTTTACAGCGAGCAGTGATTGGAGACTGGGGTGTAGAAGGACTGTTACAGAGAGCAGAGTTTGGAGACTCAGGTGCAGAAAAACTGTTACAGGAAGCAGAGTTTGGACATTAAGGTGCTGAAGGACCCTTACAGAGAGCAGAGTTAGGAGACTGCGATATAGGAATGTTACCTAGAGCAGAGGTTGGAGACTGGAGTGCAGAAGGACTCTTACATAGAGCATAGGTTGAAGACTGAGGTGCAAAAGATAGATACAGAGAACAGATTCTGGAGACTGGGGTTCAGGCAGACTGATACAGAAAGCAGAGGTTCGAGACTGGGGTGTAGAAGGACCTTTACAAAGAGCAGAGGTTGGAGACTGCGAAACAGAAGGACTTTTAAAGAGAACAGATCTCGGAGACTGGGAGCAGAAGGCCTGTTGCAGAGAGCAGAGGTTGGAGACTCGGGTGGAGAAGGAATGTTATAGAGAGCAGAGTTTGAAAACTAGTTTGCAGAAGGATCTTTTTTTTTTTTACTTTTTTTTTTATTGTTGGTCGTTCAAAACATTACACAGTTCTTAATACATCATCTTTCACAGTTTGATTCAAGTGGGTTATGAACTCCCAACTTTACCCCTTATACAGATTGCTGTATCACATCAGTTACCCTTTCATTGATTGACATATTGCTTTTCTAGTGTCTGATGTATTCTGCTGTCCGTCCTATTCTCTACTATCCACCCTCCCCTCCCCTCCCTTCCCCTTTTCTCTCTCTACCCCTTCTACTGTAAATCATTTCTTCCATTTGTTTTATCTTGTCTTATCCCATTTTTCCTCTTATATATCATTTTAACTCCCGCTCCCTCCCATCTCTCATCCCTGTTTAGTGTAAATCTTCTTCTCAAGGTCTTCGTCCCTACCTTGTCCTTGTTTACTCCCCTTATATCAAAGGGGTCATTTGGTATTTGTTTTTTAACGATTGACTAGCTTCACTTAGCATAATCTGCTCTAATGCCATCCATTTCCCTCCAAATTCTGTGATTTTTGTCGTTTCTTAATGCAGAGTAATACTCCATTGTGTATAAATGACACATTTTTTTAGCCATTCATCTATTGAAGGGCATCTAGGTTGGTTCCACAATATTGCTATCGTGAATTGTGCTGCTATGAACATCGATGCAGCAGTGTCCCTGTAGCATGCTCTTTTTAAGCCTTTAGGGAATAGACCAAGAAGGGAAATAGCTGGGTCAAATGGCGGTTCCATTCCCAGCTTTCCAAGAAATCTCCATACTGCTTTCCAAATTGGCTGCACCAATTTGCAGTCCCACCAGCAATGAACAAGACTGCCCTTTTCCCCGCATCCTCTCCAGCACTTATTGTTGTTTGACTTCCTAATGGCTGCCAATCTTACTGGAGTGAGATGGTATCTTAGGGTAGTTTTGATTTGCATTTCTCTGACTGCTAGCGATGGTGAGCATTTCTTCATGTACTTATTTATTGATTGTATGTCCTCCTCTGAGAAGTGTCTATTCAGGTCCTTGGCCCATTTATTGATTGGGTTATTTGTTATCTTATTGTCTAATTTTTTGAGTTCTTTGTATATTCTGGTTATTAGGGCTCTATCTGAAGTGTGTGGATTAAAGATTTGTTCTCAGGATGTAGGCTCCCTGTTTATCTCTCTTATTGTTTCTTTTGCTGAGAAAAAACTTTTTAGTTGGAATATGTCCCATTTGTTGATTCTAGTTGTTAACTCTTGCGCTATGGGTGTCCTATTGAGGAATTTGTGGCCCGATCCCACAGTGTGTAGATCGTAGCCAACTTTTTCTTCTATCAGATGCCATGTCTCTGATTTAATATCAAGCTCCTTGATCCATTTTCAGTTAACTTTTGTGCATGGCGAGAGATAGGGATTCAGATTCATTTTGATGCAAATGGGTTTCCAGTTTTCCCAGCACCATTTGTTGAAGATGCTATCCTTCCTCCATTGCATGCTTTTAGCTCCTTTATCAAATATAAGGTAGTTGTAGTTTTGTGGATTGGTTACAGTGTCCTCTATTCTGTACCATTGGTCCACCCGCCTGTTTTGGTACCAGTACCATGCTGTTTTTGTTACTATTGCTCTGTAGTATAGTTTGAAGTCTGGTATCGCTATACCGCCTGATTCACACTTCCTGCTTAGCATTGTTTTTGCTATTCTGTGTCTTTTATTATTCCATATGAATTTCATGATTCTTTTATCTATTTCTACAAGAAATGCTGTTGGGATTTTGATTGGTATTGCATTGAACTTATAGAGAACTTTTGGTAATATCGCCATTTTGATGATGTTAGTTCTGCCTATCCATGAGCAGGGTATATTTCTCCATCTTCTAAGGTCTTCTTCTATGTCTTTCTTTAGGGTTCTGTAATTTTCATTATATAAATCTTTCACCTCTCTTGTTAGGTTTATTCCCAAGTATTTTATTTTTTGGGGTGATATTGTGAATGGAGTAGTTGTCCTCATTTCCGTTTCAGAGGATTTGTCGCTGATATACAGGAATGCCTTTGATTCATGCGTGTTGATCTTATATCCTGCCACTTTGCTGAATTTATTTATTAGCTCTAGTAGCTTTTTTGTAGACCCTTTTGGGTCTGCTAGGTATAGGATCATATCATCTGCAAATAGTGATAATTTAAGTTCATCTTTTCCTATTTTTATGCCTTTAATTTCTTTCGTCTGTCTAATTGCTCTGGCCAGTGTTTCAAGGACTATGTTGAAAAGAAGTGGTGAGAGAGGGCATCCCTGTCTTGTACCAGATCTTAGAGGGAATGCCTTCAATTTTTCTCCATTCAGAATGATGCTGGCCTGTGGATTATCATAGATTGCTTTTACAATGTTGAGTTATGTTCCAGTTATTCCTAATTTTTCTAGAGTTTTGAACATTAAGGATGCTTAACTTTGTCGAATGCTTTTTTTGCATCTATCGAGATGATCATATGGTTCTTATTTTTAAGTCTATTGATGTGGTGCATAAGATTTATTGATTTCCGTATATTGAACCAGCCTTGCATCCCAGGGATGAATCCTACTTGATCATGGTGTATAATTTTTTTGATACGTATTTGAATCCGATTTACCAGAATTTTATTGAGGATTTTTGCATTAAGGTTCATTAGAGATATTGGTCTGTAGTTTTCTTTCTTTGAAGTGTCTTTGTCTGGTTTCAGAATCAGGGTGATGTTGGCCTCGTAGAATGAATTTGGAAGTTCTCCCTCTTTTTCTATTTCCTGAAATAGCTTGAAAAGTATTGGTGTTTGTTCCTCTTTAAAGGTTTTGTAAAACTATGCTGTATACCCATCCTGTCCTGGGCTTTTCTTAGTTGGTAATCTTTTGATGGTTTCTTCTATTTCCTCTATTGTTATTGGTCTGTTTAGGTTGTCTATGTCCTCCTGACTCAATCTGGGCAGATCATAAGACTTAAGGAATTTATCTATGCCTTCACTATCTTCTATTTTATTGGAGTATAAGGATTCAAAATAATTTCTGATTATTTTCTGTATTTCTGAAGTGTCTCTTGTGATATTGCCTTTTTAATCCCGTATGTTAGTAATTTGAGTTCTCTCTCTTCTTCTCTTCGTTAGCATGGCTAAGGGCCTGTCGATTTTATTTATTTTTTCAAAGAACCAACTTTTGGTTTTGTCAATTTTTTCAATTGTTTCTTTTGTTTCAATTTCATTAATTTCAGCTCTGATTTTAATTATTTCTTGCCTTCTACTTCTTTTGCTGTTGTTTTGCTCTTCTTTATCTAGGATTTTGAGATGAAGTAAGAGATCATTTATTTGTTGTTTTTTTCTTTTTTTGAGGAATGAACTCCAAGCGATGAATTTTCCTCTTAGAATTGCCTTCAATGTGTCCCATAGATTCCGATATGTTGTGTCTGTGTTTTCATTTAACTCTAGGAAGTTTTTAATTTCCTCCTTGATGTCTTCTAAAACCCATTGATCATTCAGCATCCTATTGTTCATTCTCCAAGTGATGCTTGATGTTTCCTTCCTTCTTTAATCATTGATTTTCAGTTTTATTCCATTATGATCAGATAAGATGCATGGTATTATCTCTACCCCTTTATATTTTCTAAGAGTTGCTCTGTGACATAATATGTGGTCTATTTTTGAGAAGGTTCCATGTGCTTCTAAGAAAAAGGTGTAACTACTTGATGTTGGGTGGTATAGTCTATGTATGTCAATTAAGTCTAGGATGTTAATTGTGTTATTGAGTTCTATAGTTTCCTTATTTAACTTTTGTTTGCAAGATCTGTCCAGTGGTGAGAGAGGTGTGTTGAAGTCTCCCATTATTATTGTATGGTGATCTATTAGACTCTTGAACTTGAGAAGAGTTTGCTTGATGAACACAGCTGCACCATTATTTGGGGCATATATATTTATGATTTTTATGTCTTGTTGGTGTATGGTTCCCTTGAGCAGTATGAAGTGTCCTTCTTTATTCCTTTTAATTAACTTTGGCTTGAAATCTATTTTATTAGATATGAGTATGGACACTCCTGCTTGTTTCTGCAGTCCATATGAGTGGTATGATTTTTCCCAACCTTTCACCTTCAGTCTAAGAATATCTTTTCCTATCAGATGCGTCTCCTGTAGGCAGCATATTGTTGGGTCTTGTTTTGTGATCCACTCTACTAGCCTGTGTCTCTTAATTGGTGAGTTTAAGCCATTAACATTTTGGGTTATTATTGAGATCTGGTTTCTTCTTCTAGCCATATTTGTTTATTGATGTTACTAAACCTGATGTGTTATTCTCTTTGACTACTTTCCCCCCTTTACTGTCCTACCTCCCATTGTTGGTTTTCAATGTCATTGTCCATTTCCTCTTCCTGTAATGTTTTGCAAAGGATTTTTTTAAGAGATGGTTTTCTAGCTGCGAATTCTTTTAACTTTTGTTTATCATGGAAGGTTTTAATTTCATCTTCTGTCCTGAAGCTTAATTTCGCCAGATACACGATTCTTGGTTGGAACCCATTTACTTTCAGTGTTTGAAATATGTTATTCCAGGATCTTCTAGCTTTCAGAGTCTGTGTTGAGAGATCAACTGTTATCCTGATTGGTTTGCCCCTAAATGTAATCTGCTTTCTTTCTCTTGCAGCTTTTAAAATTCTCTCCTTATTCTGTATGTTGGACATCTTCATTATAATGTGTCTAGGTGTGGATCTCTTATGATTTTGCACATTTGTCATCCTGTAGGCTTCTAGGATTAGGGATTCTGTCTCATTCTTCAAGTCTGGGAAGTTTTCTCATATTATTTCACTGAATAGACTGTTTAATCCTTTGGTATGGACCTCTGTGCCTTCTTGTATCCCAATGACTCTTAAATTTGGTCTTTTGATATTGTCCCATAATTCTTGGATGTTCTGCTCATGGTTTCTTAGCAGACTTGTTAAGCTGTCTATGTTCTTTTCCAGTTGAAATACTTTGTCTTCATTGTCTGATGTTCTCTCTTCTAAGTGATCTACTCTGCTGGTAGTATTCTCAATTGAGTTTCTAAGTTGGTTTATTGTTTCCTGCATTTCTAGGATTTCTATTTGTTTGTTTTTTATTACCTCTATCTCCCTGTGAAATTGATCTTTTACTTCCTGGATTTGTTTGTCAATGTGATCTTTCATTGTCTGATTTTGCTGTCCCATGTCTTCCTTGAGACTCCAGATCATGTGAAGCATATATATCCTGAACTCTTTATCTGACATTCCATCTGTTGCAGCTATTACCTCTTCTAAAGTTGAGTTGACCTGCATTGCTTATGGTCCTTTCTTTCCTTGTCTTTTCATGTTGCTCACGTTTCTTTCTGCTTGGTGAAACTGTTGTGCTTATGAGTTTTCCCCCTAATTATTTATATTGCTCTTGTATAGTTGAAAAATCTCCCTTGCAGGGCGGGTAGTGGCTGTGCTCTTTTTGTAGTTGGGGTGGTCTCAATACTGCACTGGTAGGCCACTAGGCCTGCTCTGCCGGTTGTTCGCAGGTCTGCCCACCCTGCAGGAGTGGGTGGCGGCTTTGCTCTGCCCCCCCTCCAAATGTGGCGATATGACTATCACCCCCTCGGGTCGTTGGACCTGATCCGGATGCTCTGCCCTGCTACTCCAAATGGAGTGGCATATCTACCATGCTGGCAGGCCTCTAGGCCTGTTCGGTTGGTGGGTCTCAGGTCTGTCTGACTCTGGCAGTAAAAGGAGTTGGCTGTCGAGAGTCCTTTGGTCCTTGCGGTCACGCCCACAGAGAGATTTTGAAGTTTCCCAGTTGTTTGCCAGGTGGGTAGGGCTATTAGCAGAGCCCGGAGGGCATGGCCATGTACGGGGCCATGTGGGAACCCTTCTAGCTGAGTCGGGCCACCGGGAGCCATGTGAAGAGCGGGTAAGCTGTGTCTGCGTGGTTAAGATCCGGGCAGGTGGTTTGGCTGTTCGCCGAGCAAGAGCAGGGCCTCCCGGGAGAGCTGATATGGCGGAGGCATCTGCCGGTTTGGGCTGCCACTCCGCTCCGGGCCGACGCCGCTTTCAGAAGCTTCTGGTGGTTGTGGGATTGGACCTCTGTGCCCGCCGGGGGGGCCACCTTTAGAGCCAGGTAGCTGCGACTGCAGGGTTAGGAACCAGGCAGGTGAGGCGGCTGTTCCCAGAGCGAGCACTAGGCCTCCCAGGGGAGCCCGGATGGTGGAGGCCAAATTCCGGTTCGAGCGGGGCGGGCCAAGTCGCTCCGGATGTCCACCGCTTGCAAAAACGGCTGCTGTTTGCAGGAGTTGATTTCTGCACCCACGGCGGGGCCACCTGTCTAGCTGGGTAGCTGTGGCCACGTGGGTAGGGAAGGGGTGGGTGATGCGGCTTCTCTCAGAGCGAGAGCTAAGCCTCCCAGGGGAGCTGCTTGCGGGAGTGGCTGATGGCTGTGGGACTAGATTTCTGTGGCCCAGTGGCCGTCCAAGATCCACTTCTCTGGGACAAACTGTCACTTCCAATAAACCTACCAGTTCACGTCAGCTCTCTTCTTAAGGGAATTATTCTAGAAGTTCCTCTGTAGGTAGGCTGCTGCTGTTAAGATGGGTCTTTCTTATCCGGATAAAGTAGAGACGTTAGAATCGCTGCTTCCTCGCCGGTCGCCATTTTGGATCCCCCCCAGAGAGCAGATTTTGAAGATTGGTTGGCAAAAGTATCTTCCAGAGAGTAGAGGTTGGAGACTGAGATGCATAAGGACTGTTACAGAGAGTAGAGGTTGGATACTGAGGTGCAGAAGGTCAATTGCAGAGAGCAGAGGTTGAAGACTGAGGTGCAGAAGGACTGTTACAGAGAGCAGAGTTTGGAGACTGTGGTGCAGAAGGACTGATACAGTAAGCAGAGTTTAAAAACTGGGGTTCAGAAGGACCAGTACAGAGAGCAGAGTTTGGGGGCTGCGGTGCAGAAGAAATGTTACAGAGAGCAGAGGTTGGAGACTGGGGTGCAGAAGGACTGTTATGGAGAGCAGAGTTTGGAGAAGGGCTCCAGAAGGACTGTTACTGATGGCAGAGTTTGGAGACATGGTTGCAGAAGGACTTTACAGAGAGTAGATGTTGAAGACTGAGGTGCAGATGGACTGTTACAGAGAGTAGAGGTTGGAGACTGAGTTTCAGAAGGATCGTTGCAGAGAACAGAGGTTGGAGACTGGGGTACAGAAGGATCGTTGCAGTCAGCAGAGTTTCCAGACTGAGATGAAGAAGGACTCTTACACAGAGAAGAGGTTGAAGACTGAGGTGAAGAAGGACAGTTACAGAGAGCAGATATGGAAGACAGGGGTGCAGGATTGATACAGAGCAGAAGTTGGAGACTGAGGTACAGAAGGAGTGTTACAGAGAGCAGAGGTTGGAGACACGGGTGCAGAAAGATAATTTCAGAGAGCAGAGTATTCAGACTGAGGTACAGAAGAACTGTTGCAGAGAGCAGATGTTGGAGATTGGGGTGCACAAGGACTGTTGAAGCGAGCAGAGATTGGAGACTGGGGTGCAGAGGTATCATTGCAGGGAGAGCAGAAGTTGGAAAGTGGGGTGCAGAAGGCCTTTTACAGTGAGCAGAGTTTGGAGACTGAGGTGCAGAAGGACTGTTACAGAGAGCAGAGATTGGAGACTGGGGTTCAGACGGACTGTTGCAGAGCAGATTATAGAGGCTAGGGTGTAGAACGACGGTTACAGAGAGAAGAGGTTGGAGACTCGGGTGCAGAAAGACTGTTGCAGAGATCAGAGGATGGAGACTGGGTTGGAAAAGGACTGTTGCAGAGAGCAGATTTTGGAGTCTGGGGTGTAGAAGGAATGTTGCAGACAGCAGAGTTTTGAGAATGTGGTGCAGAAGGACTGATACAGAAAGCAGAGTTTTGACAATGGTGCAGAAGAACCCTTACAGAGAAAAAAGTTTGGAGACTTCAGTACACAATGACTGTTACAGAGAGCAGAGATTTTAGACTGGGGTGCAGAATAACTGTTGTAGAGATCAGAGTTTGGAGACTTCGGTGCAGAAAGACCATTGCAGAAAGCAGTGGTTGAAGACTGGGTTTCAGAAAAATCTTACAGAGAGCAGAGTTTGCACAGTGAGGTGCAGAACGACTGTTGCAGAGAGGAGAGGTTGGAGATTGGGGCGCAAAAGGACTTTTGCAGAGAGAACAGAGGTTTGAGTTTGAGCTGCAGAAGGACTGTTACAGAGAGCATAGGTTGGAGACTGGGGTGCAGAATGACTGATACATAACGCAGAGTTGGAGACTCTGGTGCGTAAGAACCATTACAGAGAGCAGAGGTTTCAGACTGCAGTACAGAAGGACTGTTACAGAGAGCAGAGGTTGGAGACAGGTGTGCAAAATTATCTTACAGATAGCATAGTTTTGAGACTGGGGTTCAGAAAGACTGTTGCAGAGCAGATATGGAGACAAGGGTGTAGAAGGACTGTTACAGAGAGCAGAGGTTGTAGACTGGGCAGCAGAAGCATCATACTAGAGAGCATAGTTTGGAAACTAAGGTGACAGAAGGACTGTTGCAGAGAGCAGAGATTTGAGACTGGGGTTCATAAGGACTGATTACAGAGGGCAGAGTTGGGAGACTGGTGTGAAGAAGCATCTTACAGCGAGCGAAGTATGGAGACTGAGGTGCAGAAAGACTGTTGCAGAGAGCAGAGGTTGGAGACTGGGCTGCAGAAGGACTGCTAAAGAGAGCAGAGTTTGGAGACTTGGGTACAGAAGGCCTGTTACAGAGAGAAGAGGTTGAAGACTGGAGTGCAGAAAGCCTCTGACAGAGAGCAGAGTTTGGAGACTGAGGTGCAGAAGGAATTTTGCATTAAACAGAAGTTGGAGACTGGGATGCATAAGGACAGTTGCTGAGAGAAGAGGTTGGAGACTGATGTGCAGAAGGACTTTTACAAAGAGCACAGGTAGGAGACTGGGGTGCAAAATGAATGTTGCAGAGACCAGAGGTTGGAGACTGGGGTTCAGGAGGACTGTTACAGAAAGCAGAGGTTAGAGACTGAGGTGCAGAAAGACTGTTAAAGAGAGCAGAGGTTGGAGAGTGGGTTCAGAAGGACTTATAGAGAAAGCAGATGTTGGAGACTTGGGTGCAGAAGGAACGAGGAATTGAGCAGAGGTTGGAGACTCCGGTACACAAGGACTGCTACAGAGTGCAGAGGTTGGGGACTGGGGTGCAGAAAGACTGTTGCAGAGTACAGAGGTTGGAGACTGGGGTGCAGAAAGCACCTTTGCAGAGAGCAGAGTTTGGAGACGTAGGTGCAGAATTATTGTTACAGAGAGCAGAGTTTGGAGACTGGGGTGCAGAAAGACTGTTTCAGTGAGCAGAGTTTGCCAGACTTGGTTTCAGTAGGGTCTTCCAGAAAGAAGATGTTGGAGACTGATGTACAGAAGAACTGTTACAGCGAGCAGAGTTTTGAGATTGGGGTGCAAAAGGATTGTTGCAGAGAGCAGAGTTTTCAGAATGAGGTACAGAAGAACTGTTGCAGAAAGCAGATTTTGGAGACTGGATTAACAAGGAGTGTTGCAGCGAGGACAGGTTGGAGACAGAGTGCAGAAGGATCGTTGCAGAGAGGCAGAGGTTGGAGATTGGGGTGCAGAAGGAGTGATCAAGAGAGTAGAGGGTGGAGACTGGGGTGCAAAAGGGATCGTTGCAGAGAGTAGATTATGGAGACTGGTGTATAGAAGGACTGTTTGAGAGAGCAGAGTTTGGAGACTGGGGTGAAGAAGGACTGTTGCAGAGAGCAATTTTTGAAGACTGAGGTGCAGAAGGACTGTCGCAGAGAAGAGAGGTTGGAGACTGGGTGCAGAAGGACTGTTCACAGTTCATTGTTTGGAAACTGGGGTGCAGAAAGACTGTTACAGAGAATAGAGGTTAGAGACTGCTGTACAGAAGAACTGTTAAAGAGAGCAGAGTTTTGAGACAGGTGTGCAGTAGAATCTTACAATGACAGAGGTTGGAGACTGAGGTGCAATAGGACTGATGCAGAGAGCAGAGTTTGTAGAATAGGGTGCAGAAGGATTGTTGCAGAAAGAAGAGGTTGGATACTGAGGTGCAGAAGGCCTGTTACAAAGAGAAGAGCTTGGAGACTGGGGAGCAGATGACATGTAACACACAGCAGAGTTTGGAGACTGAGTGGCATAAGGATCTTACAGAGAGCAGAGCTTGGTGACTGAGGTGCCGAAGGACTGTCAGAGAGAGCAGAGGTTGGAGACTGGGGTTCAGAAGGATCCTTTCAGAGAGCAGAGTTTTCATAATGAGGTTTAGAAAAACTTTTCCAGAGATCAGATGTAGCGGACTGGGGTGCAGAAGAAGTTTTGCAGCGAGCAGAAGTTGGAGACATGGGTGTAGAAGGATCGTTGCAGAGAACATACGGTGCAGACTGGGGTGCCGAAGGAGTTTTACAGACTGCAGAATTTTGAGACTGGGGTGCAGAAGGACTGTTATAGAAAGCAGAGTTTGGAGGCTGGTTTTTAGAAGGGTCTTACAGAGAGCAGATGTTGGCGACTGAGGTGCAGAAGGACTGTTACAGAGAGTAGATGTTGCAGACTGAGGTGCAGAAAGACCTTTGCAAAGAGAAGAGGTTGGAGACTGAGGTTCAGAAGGACTGTTGAAGAGTGC
>NW_027521589.1:26286-69522 GCF_052094955.1 Ictidomys tridecemlineatus
GTTGGATTCTGTGGGACAGATAGACTGTTAAAGAAAGCAGTGTTTGGAGACTGGGGTGCAGAAGAAGTGTTGTAGAGAACAGAGGTTGAAGACTGGGGTGCAGAAAAATTGTAGATACCAGAGGTTGGAGACTGGGGTGCAGAAGGACTGATACAGAAAGCAGAGTTCGGAGACTGGGGTGCAGAAGGCCTGTTACAGACAGCAGAGTTTGGAGACTGGGGTGCGGAAAGATTTGTACAGAGAGCAGAGTTTGAATACTGGGTTGCAGAAAGATATTAAGGAGAGCAAATTTGGAGACTGAGGTGCAGAAGCACTGTTACACAGAGAAGAGGTTGGAGACTGAGGTGCAGAAGGACCGTTGCAGAGAGCAGACATTGGAGACCGAGGTGCAGAAGGATTGTTACAGAGAGCAGAGGTTGGTTACTGGGGTGCAGAAGGACTGATACAGAAAGCAGAGGTTGGAGACTTGGGTGCTGAAGAACCCTTACGGAGAGCAGAGGTTGGAGACTGAGGTGCAGAAGGACTGTTGCAGAGAGCAAAGTTTGCAAACTGAGTTGCAGAAAGACTGTTACAGAGGGCAGATTTTCGAGACTGTGGTGGAAAACGACTGATACAGAAAGCAGGGGTTGGATACTGGGGTGCATAAGGACCCTTACAGAGAGCAGGGGTTGGAGACTGGGGTGCAGAAGAACTGTTGAAGTGAACAGAGGTTGGAGACTGGGGTGAAAAATGATGGTTGCGGCGAACAGAGTATCGAGACTAGGGGGTAGAAGGACTGTTGCAGAGAGCAGAAGTTGTAGACTGGGGTGTAGAAGGACTGTTGCAGAAAGCAGATGTTGGAGAATTGGGTGCTGAAGGACTGTTGGAGTGACCAGAGGTTGGAGACTGGGGTGCAGAAGGACTGTTACAGAGAGCAGACTTTGGAGACTGGGGTGCAGAAGGATAGTTGCAGAGAGCAGATTTTGGAGACTGGGCTGCAGAAGGATCGTTATAGAGAGCAGAGATTGGAGACTATGGTGCAGAAGGATAGTTGAAGAGAGAAGAGTTTAGAGACTGGGGTCAAAAGGCATGTTATAGACAGCATAGGTTGGAGATAGGAGTGCAGAAGGCCTGTTACAGAGAGCAGTGCTTGGAGACTGGGGTGCAGAAGGATAGTTACAGAGATCAGAGTTTAAAGAGTGGGTTGCAAAAGGATCTTACAGAGACAAAATTTTGGAGACTGAGGTACATAAGGACTGTTACACAGAGAAGAGTTTTGAGACTGAGATGCAGAAGGATTGTTCCAGAGAGAAAAGTTTTCACACTGAGGTTCAGAAGGATGTTGCAGAGAGCAGAGGATGGAGACTAGAGTAGAGAAGGACTGCTGAGGAAAGTAGAGGTTGGAGACTGAGGTGCAGAAAGACTGTTATAGAGAGCAGAAGTTAGAGACTGTGGTGCAGAAGGACTGATACAGAAAGCAGAGGTTGGTGACTGTGGTGCAGAAGAACTTTTGCAGAGAGCAGAGGTTAGAGACTGGGGTGCAGACGGACTATTGCAGAGAGCAGAGGTTGCAGACTGAGGTGCAGAAGGACTGTTAGAGAGAGCAGAGTTTAGAGAATATTGTGCAAAAGGACTGATACAGAAAGCAGTGGTTGGAGACTGGGGTGCAGAAGGACCCTTACAGAGAACAGAGGTTGGAGACTGCGGTACAGAAAGACTGTTACAGAGAGCAGAGGTTGGAGACTGGGGTGCAGAATAACTGTTGTAGAGAACAGAGGTTCGAGGCTTGGGTGCAGAAGGACCATTGCAGAAAGCAGAGGTTTGAGACTGGTTTTCAGAAGGATCTTACAGAGAGTAGAGTTTGGACACTGAAGTGCAGATGGGCTGTTGCAGAGAGCAGAGTTTGGAGATTAGGGCGCAGTAGGACTGTTGCAGAGAGCAGAAATTGTAGTCTGAGTTGCAGAAGGACTGTTACAGAAAGCAGAATTTATAGACCAGGGTGCAGAAGGACTGATACAGAAAGCAGAGTTTGGAGACTGGGGTCCAGAAGGACCATTACAGAGAGAAGAAGTTGGAGACTGTAGTACAGAAGGACTGTAAAAGAGAGCAAAGGTTGGAGACCAGGGTACCGAAGGACTGTTGCAGAGACCAGGCCTTGGAGACTAAGGTGCAGAAACACTATTACAGAGAGCAGAGTTTGGAGACCTGAGTGCAGAAAGACTGATAGAGAAAGCAGAGGTTGGAGAGTGGGGTGCAGAAGGACCATAAGAGAGAGAAAAGTTTGGAGACTGCAGTACAGAAAAACTGTTACAGAGAACAGATGATGGAGACAGGGGTGGAGAAAGACTGTTGCAGAGAGCAGATTTTGGAGACTGGGGTTCAGAAGGACTGTTGCAGAGAGCAGAGGTTTAAGACTGGTGTGCAGAAGAACTATTGCAGAGAGCAGAGGTTGAAGAGTTAGGTGCAGAAGGACTGTTACAGAGAGCACAGTTTGGAAACTGTGATGCAGAAGGACTGATACAGAAAGCAGAGGTTGGAGACAGGGGTGCAGAAGGACCCTTACAGAGAACAGAGTTTGAAGACTGCGGTACAGATGAACTGTTTTAGAGAACAAGGTTGGAGACTGGGGTGCAGAGGGACCATTGCAGAGGGGAGACGTTGGAGACTGGGGTGCAGAAGGAATGTTACAGAGAGCAGAGTTTGGAAACTGGGGTGTAGAAAATCTTACAGAGAGGAAAGTTTGGAGACTGGGGTGCAGAAGGATTGTTGCAGAGAGCAGACGTTGGAGATTGGGGTGCAGAAGGATCGTTGCAGAGAGTAGATTATGGAGACTGGGCTATAGAAGAACTGTTCTAAAGGGCAGAGGTTGGAGACTGGGGTGCAGAAGGACTGTTGCAGAGAGCAGACGTTGGAGACTGGGGTGCAGAAGGCCTGTTGCATAGAGCAGTTGTTGAAGACTGAGGTGCAGAAAAACTGTTACAGAGAGCAGTGTTTAGAGACTGAGGTGCAGAAGGACTGTTGAAGAGAGAAGTGTTTGGAGACTGCGGTGCAGAAGGACCGTTACAGAGAATAGAGTTTGGATACTGTGGTAAAGAAGTACTGTTAAAGAGAGCAGAGGTTGGAGACAGATGTGCAGAATTATCTTACAGAGAGCAGAGGTTGGAGACTGGGGTGCAATCGGACTGTTGAAGAGAGCAGAGGTTGAAGAATGGGATGCAGAACAATAGTTGCAGAGAGAAGAGTTTGGAGACTGAGGTGCAGAAGACATGTTACACAGAGAAGAGCTTGGAGACTGGGGAGCAGAAGGCCTGTACAATAGAGCAGCGTTTGGAGACTGGGTGGCATAAGGATCTTACAGAGAGCAGAGTTTGGTGACTGAGGTGCTGAAGGACTGTCAGAGAGAGCAGAGGTTGTAGACTTTGGTCCACAAGAATCATTGCAGGGAGCTGAGTTTTGAGAATCAGGTTTAGAAAAACTGTTGCAGAGAGCAGATGTTGGAGACTGGGGTTCAGAAGAACTGTTGCAGAGAGCAGAGTTTAGAGACTTGGGTGTAAAAGGGTCATTGCAGAGAGCAGAGGGTAGAGACTGTGGTGCCGAAAGACTGTTACAGAGAGCAGATTTTGGAGACTGGGGTGCAGAAGGACTGTTACAGAGAGCAGAGGTTGAAGACTGAGGTGCAGAAAGACCTTTGCAAAGAGAAGATGTTGGAGACCGAGGTGCAGAAGGACTGTTGCAGAGTGTAGAGGTTAAAGACTAGGGTGTAGAAGGACTTTTGCAGAGACCAGAGTTTGGAGATTGGGGTGCCAAAAGACTGTTGCAGAGAGCAGACGTTGGAGACATGGGTGCAGAAGGACTGTTACAGAGAGCAGAGGTTGGAGATTTGAGTGCAGAAGGACTGATAGAGAAAGCAGAGGTTGGAGACTGGGTTGCAGAAGTCCTGTTACAGAGAGCAGAGTTTGGAGACTGTTGTGCAGAAGGACTGTTAAAGAGTGCAGAGTTTAAAGACTGGGTTGTAGAAGGATCTTACAGAGAACGGAGTTGGGAGAATGAGGTGCAGAAGGACTGTTACAGAGAGCAGAATTAGGAGACTGGCGTGCAGAAGGGTGGTTTAAAAGAGCAGAGTTTTCAGACTGAGTTTCAGAAGGGCTGTTGCAGCGAGCAGACGTTCGAGACTGGGGTGCAGAAGGACTGTTGCAGAGAGGAGAGTTTGGAGACTGGGGTGCAGAAGGACTGTTATAGAGAGCAGAGTTTGGTGACTGGGTTGCTGAAGGATCTTACAGAGAGCAGAGGTTGGAGACTGAGGTGCAGGTGGATATTTTCAGAGAGCAGTGGTTTGAGAATGGGGTGCAGAAGGATCGTGCAGAGAGCAGAGGTTTCAGGCTGAGGTCAAGAAGGATGGTTACAAAGAGCAGACGTTGGAAACTGAGGGGTAGAAAAACTGTTACACATAGAAGAGTTTGGAGATTCAGGTGCAGAATGACTGTTACAGGAAGCAAGGTTTGGAAATTGGGATGCAGAAGTACTGTTACAGAGAGCAGAGGTTGGACACTGCAGTATAGGACTCTTACCGAGAGCAGAGGTCGGAGACTGGGGTGCAGAAGGATTCTTACATAGAGCACAGGTTGGAGACTGAGGTGCACACGGTTAGATACAGAGAACAGAGGTTAGAGACTGGGGTTGAGACAAACTGATACAGAAAGCAGAGGTGGGAGACTGGGGTGTAGAAGGACCCTTACAACAAACACAGGTTGGAGACTGCGGTACAGAAGGACTGTTACAGAGAGAGATCTTGGAGTCTTGGGAGCAGAAGTACTGTTTCAGAGGACAGAGGTTGGAGACTGAGGTGAAGAAATAGTGTTACAAAGAGCAGAGTCTGGAAACTGGACTGCAGAAGGATATTACAGAGAGCAGAGGTTGGAGACTGTGGTGCAGAAGGACTGTTGCAGAGAGCAGATGTTGGAGACTTGGGTTTAGAAGGATCGTTTCAGAGAGCAGAGTTTGGAGACTGGGGTGTAGAAGTACTGTTGCAGAGAGCAGATATTGGAGACTGGGGTTCAGAAAGACTGTTGCAGAGAGCAGAGTTTGATGACTGGGTTGAAGAAGGACAGTTACAGAGAGTAGAGGTTGGAGACTGGGATTCAGATGGATCTTACAGAGAGCAGAGTTTAGAGACTGGGGTGCAAAGGACTGTTGCAGAGAGCAGATGTTGGACACTGGTGTGGAAAAGAATCATTGAAGAGAGAAGATGTTGGAGACTGGAGTGCAGAAGTCCTGTTACAGAGAGCAGAGTTTAAAGACTGTTGTGCAGAATGATGTTACAGAGTGCAAAGTTTAAAGACTAAGGTACAGAAGGACTGTTGAGGAGAGAAGATGTTGGAGACAGGGGTCCAGAAGGATCGTTGCAAAGGGCAGAGTTTGGAGACTTGGATTCAGAAAGACTGCTGCAGAGAGCAGATGTTGGAGACTGGGGTACAGAAGGACTGTTCCAGAGAGCAGATTTTAGAGGCTGGGGTGAAGGACTATTTCATAGAGCAGAGTTTGGAGACTGAGTTGCAGAAGGACTGTTACAGAGAGCAGAAGTAGAAGACTGAAGTTCAGATGGATCTTACACAGAGAAGAGTTTGGAGACTGGGGTGCAAAAGGACTGTTGCAGAGAGCAGATGTTGGAGACTGGGATGGAGAAAAATCTTTGCAGAGAGAAGAGGTTGGAGACTGGGGTGCAGAAGGCCTGTTACAGAGAGCACAGGTTGGAGACTGTTGTGCAGAAGGACTGTTACAGAGTGCAAAGTTTAAAGGCTGGGCTGCAGAAGGATCTTACAGAGAGCAGAGTTGGGAGACTGAGGAGAAGAAGGACTGTTACAGAGAGCAGAGGTAAGAGACTGGGGTGCAGAAGAGTCGTTGCAGAGAGCAGAGCTTACAGACTGAGATGCAGAAGAACTGTTGCAGAGAGCAGATGTTGGAGACTGGGTTGCAGAAGGACTGTTGCAGAGAGCAGATGTTGGTATCTAGGGTGCAGAAGGACTGTTGTAGAGAGCAGCGGTTTAAGAATATGCTGCAGAAGGACTGTTGCAGAGAGCAGAGTTTAGAGACTGATGTGTGGAAGTCCTGCTACAGAGAGCCAAGGTTGGAGACTTGGATGCAGAAGGACTGTTACAGAGAGCAGCGGTTGGATACAGGGTTTCAGAAGGATCTTACAGAGAGCAGAATTTGGAGACTGTGGTTCAGAAGGACTGTTGCAGAGATCAGAGGTTGGAGACTGGGGTGCACTAGAATCATTGCAGAGAGCAGAGGTTGGAGACTGGGGTGCAGAAGAATCGTTGCAGAGAGCAGATTTTGGAGACTGGGGTGCTGAAGGCCTGCTTCAGAGAGAAGATATTGGAGACTGGCGTGCAGAAGGCCTGTTATAGAGAGGAGAGGGTGGAGTTTGAGGTGCAGGTGGACTGTTACATAGAGCAATGTTTTGAAACTGTGGTGCAGAAGGATCGTGTAGAGAGCAGAGTTATCAGACTGATGTGCAGAAGAACTGTTACAGAAAGTAGAGGTTGGAAATTTGGGTGCAGAAGGACCGTTACAGAGACCAGAGTTTGGAGACTGCGGTATAGAAAACTGTTACAGAGAGCAGAGTTTGGAGACTGGAGTGCAGAAGGAATGATACAGAGAGCACAGGTTGGAGACTGAAGTGCAGAAGGATAGATACAGAGAGCAGAGGTTTGAAACTGAGGTTCAGAAGATCTGATTACAGAAAGCAGTATTTGGAGATTGGGGTGCAGAAGGCAAGTTATGGAGACCAGTGTTTGGAGACTGCGGTACAGAAGGACTGTTATAGAGAGCAGAAGTTGGAGACTGGGAGCAGAAAGACTGTTGCAGAGGACAGAGTTTGGGAGACTAAGGTGCTGCAGGACACTTGCACAAAGCAGAGGATAAAGACTGGGGAAGAGAAGGAATGTTACAGAGAACAAAGTTTAGAATCTGGGAGTGCAGAAGGATCTATCAGAGACCAGAGTTTTGGCGACTGTGGTGCAGAAGGACTGTTGTAGAGAGCAGTGATTGGAGACTGAGCTGCAGAAGTCCTGTTACATAGAGTAGAGGTTGGAGACTGGTGTGCAGAAGGATGGTTGAAAGGAGCAGAGCTTGGAGACAGTTGTGAAGAAGGATCATACAGAGAGCAGAAGTTGGAGACTGAGGTGCAGAAAAGACTCTTGTGGAGATCAGTGGTTGGAGACTTGTGTGCAGTAGGATAATTACAGAGAGCAGAGGTTTGAGACTGGGTTGCAGAAGGACTGTTTGCAGAGAGCAGATTTTAGAAACTGGGGTGCAGAAGACTGTTACACAGAGCAGAATTTGGAGACTGGGGTGCAGAAAGACTGTTACAGAGAGCAGCGTTTAGAGACTGGGGTGCAAAAGGACTGTTACAGAGTGCAGAGTTTAAAGACTGGGTGTCAGAAGGATCTTTCAGATAGCAGATTTGGGAGACTGAGGTGTAGAAGGACTGTTACACAGAGCAGAGGTAGGAGACTGAGGTGCAGAAGTGTCATTGCAGAGAGCAGAGTTTTCAGACTGAGGTGCAGAAGAACTGTTGCAGAGAGCATATGTTGGAGACTGGTGTGAAGAAGGACTGTTGCAGAGAGCAGATGTTGGTAAGTAGGATGCAGAAGGACTGTTGTAGAGAGCAGAGGTTGGAGACTGGGGTGCAGAAGGAATGTTGCAGGGAGCAGAGGTTGGATACTGTGGTGCAGAAGGAATGATACAGAAAGGAGAGGTTGAAGACTGGGGTGCAGAACGACTGTTACTGAGAGCAGAGGTTGGAGACTGAGGTACAGAAGGACTGTTACAGAGAGCAGAGGTTGGAGACTGGGGAGCAGATGGACTGTTACAGAGAACACAGGTTGGAGACTTTGGAGCAGAACGACTGTTACAGAGAGAAGAGGTTGGAGTCTGGGGAGGATAAAAATGTTACAGAGACCAGACTTGGAAACTTGGGTTCAGTAGGATCTTACAGAGATCAGAGGTTGGAGGCTGCTGTTCAGAAGCACTGTTACAGAGAGTAGATTTTGGAGACTGAGGTGCAGTAGGACTGTTACAAAAAGCAGAGTTGGGAGACTGGGGTGCACAAGGATTGTTGCAGAGAGCAGAGTTTTCAGACTTAGGTTCAGTAGGACTGTTGCTGAGAGCAGATGTTGGAGACTGGGGTACAGAAAGACTTATGCAGAGAGCAGAGGTTGGAGACTGGGGTGCAAAAGGATCGTTGAAAACAGCAGAGGTTGGAGACTGGGGTGAAGAAGAACCATTACAGAGAGAAGAGGTTGGAGACTGCAGGAAAGAAGGACTGTTACAGAGAGCAAAGGTTGGAGACTGGGGAACAGAAGGAATATTACAGAGAGCAGAGTTTGGAAACTTGGGTGAAGAAGGATCTTACAGAAAGAAAAGGTTGGGGACTGAGGTGCCAAAAGACTATTACATAAAGCAGAGTTTGAAGACTGGGGTGCAAAATGATCGTTGCAGAGAGCAGAGTTGTCAGACAGAGGTGCAGAAAGACTGTTGCAGAGAGCAGATGTTTGAGACTGGGGTGCAGAAGCAGTTTTGCAGAGAGCAGAGGTTGGAAACTGGGGTGCAAAAGAACTGTTGTAGAGAGCAGAGTTTTTAGACTGGGGTGCAGCGGGATTGTTACAGAAAGCAGAGTTTGGAGACTGTGGTGCAGAAGGACCATTGCAGAGATCAGAGTTTGGTAACTGAGGTGAAGAAGGATTGTTAAAGAGAACAGAAGTTAGAGACTGGGGTGCAGAAGGACTGTTGCAGAAAGCAGAGTTTGGAGACTGGTTTTCAGAAGGACACTTGCAAAGAGCAGAGGTTGGAGACTGGGGTGCAGAAGGACTGTTACATAGAGCAGAGTTTGGAGACAGGGTTGCAGACGCATCTTACAGAGAGCAGAGTTTCGAGACTGAGGTGCAACAGGAGTATTATAGAAAGAAGAGTTTGGAGACTGGGGTGCAGAATGATCATTGCAGAGAACAGCGTTTTCAGACTGAGGTGCAGAAGGACTGTTGCAGAGAGCAGAGGTTTGAGACAAGGGTGCAGAAGGACTGTTGCAGAGAGCAGACGTTGGAAACTGGTGTACAGAAAGATCGTTGCAAACAGCAGAGGTTTGATACTGGGGTGCAGAAGGACTGTTACAGAGAGTAGAGTTTCGAGACTGAGGTACAGAAGGATCATTGCGGAGAGCAGAGGTTGGAGACTGGGGTGCAGTGGAACTCCTTTAGAGAGCTGAGTTTTGAAACAAGGTTGCACAAGGATCTTACAGAGAGCAGAGTTGTAGACCGTTGTGCAGCAGGACTGTTACAGAGAGCAGAGGTTGGAGACTGGGGTGCAGAAGGATCGTTGTAGAAATCAGAGTTTTAAGACTGAGGTGCAGAAGGACTTTTCCAGAGAGCACATGTTGGAGATTGGGGTGCAGAAAGACTGTTGCAAAGAGCAGAGTTTGGGGACTGGGGTCCAGAAGGATCATTGTAGAGAGCAAAATTTTGAGACTGGGGTGCAGAAGGATTGTTATAGAGAACAGAGTTTTGGACTGGGGTGCAGAAGGCCTATTACGGAGAGCAGAGTTTGGAGAAGAGATTCAAAAGTACATTTACAGAGAGTAATTTTTGGAGACTGAGGTGCAGAAGGACCGTTGCGGAGAGCACAGGTTAAAAATTGGGGTGAAGAAAGACTGTTGCAGAGAGCACAGTTTGGAGACTGGGTTACAGAGGCAGAGGTTGGAGATTCGGTGCAGAAGGACTGTTTCAGAGAGCAGATGTTGGAGACTGGGGTTCAGAAGGACTGTTACAGAAAGCAGAGGTTGGAGACTGTGGTGCAGAAGGACCATTGCAGAGATCAAAGTTCTGTAACTGAGGTGAAGAAGGATTGTTAAAAAGAACAGAAGTTAAAGACTGGGGTTCAGAAGGACTGTTGCAGAAAGCAGAGTTTGGAGACTGGTTTTTAGAAAGACTCTTGCAAAGAGCAGAGGTTGGAGACTGGGGTGCAGAAGGACTGTTACATAGAGAAGAGTTTGGAGACAGGGTTGCAGACGGATCTTACAGAGAGCAGAGTTTCGAGACTGAGGTGCAACAAAAGTAGTACAGAGAGCAGAGTTTGGAGACTGGAGTGCAGAAGGATCGTTGCAGAGAGCAGAGGTTGGAGACTGGGGTGCAGTAGAACTTCTATAGAGAGCTGAGTTTTGAAACAAGGATGCACAAAGATCTTACAGAGAGCAGAGTTGTAGACCGTTGTGCAGCAGGACTGTTACAGAGAGCAGAGGTTGGAAACTGGGGTGCAGAAAAATCGTTGTAGAGAACAGAGTTTTAAGACTGGGGTGCAGAAGGATCATTGCAGAAAACAGCGTTTTCAGACTGAGGTGCAGAAGGACTTTTGCAGAGAGCAGAGGTTTGAGACAGGGGTGCAGAAGGACTGTTGCATAGAGCAGATATTGGATACTGGGGTGCACAGGGATCGTTGCAGAGAGCAGAGCTTGGAGACTGGGGTGAAGAAGGACTGTTGCAGAGAGCAGACTTTGGAAACTAGTGTACAGAAAGATCGTTGCAAACAGCAGAGGTTTGAGACTGGGGTGCAGAAGGACTCTTACAGAGAGTAGAGTTTCGAGACTGAGGTGCAGAAGGATTGTTGCAGAGAGCAAGGTTGGAGACTGGGGTGCAGTAGAACTTCTATAGAGAGCTGAGTTTTGAAAGAAGGTTTTACAAGGATCTTACAGAGAGCAGAGTTGTAGACCTTTGTGCAGCAGGAGTGTTACATAGAGCAGAGGTTGGAGACTGGGGTGCAGAAAGATCGTAGCAGAGAACAGAGTTTTAAGACTGATGTGCAGAAGGACTTTTGCAGAGAGCACAAGTTGGAGACTGGGGTGCAGAAGGACTGTTGCAAAGAGCAGAGTTTGGGGACTGGGGTGAAGAAGGATCGTTGTAGAGAGCAAAATTTTGAGACTGGGGTGCAGATGAATTGTTATAGAGAACAGAGGTTGGAACTGGGGTGCAGAAGGGCTATTTCGGAGAGCAGAGTTTGGAGAAGGGATTCAAAAGTACATTTACAGGGAGTAGTTTTTGGAGACTGAGGTGCAGAAGGACCGTTGCGGAGAGCACAGGTTAAAATTGGGGTGCAGAAGGACTGTTGCAGAGAGCTGAGTTTGGAGACTGGGTTACAGAGGCAGAGGTTGGAGATTTGGTGCAGAAGAACTGTTGCAGAGAGCAGATGTTGCAGACTGGGGTGCAGAAAGACTGTCACAGAGAGCTGTGTTTGTAGACTGAGATTCAGAAATACTATTACAGAGACCAGAGGTTGGAAATTGTGGTGCAGGTGGACTTATACAGTAAGCAGAGATTGGAGACTGGGGTGCAGAAGGACTGTTACAGAGAGCAGATTTTGGAGACTGGGGTGCAGAAGACATGTAAGAGAGAAGAGGTTGGAGATTTCTGTCTAGAAGGATTGTTACAGATAGCACAGTTTGGAGACTGGGGTGGAGAAGGATCATTGCACAGATCAGAGGTTTCCGACTGAGGCTAATAAGGACTGATACAGAGAGCACAGGTTGGAGTCTCTGTTGCAGAAGGACTGTAAGAGAACAGAGTTTGGAGACTGGGGTGCAGAAGGACCGTTTCAGAGAGCAGAAGTTGGCGACTGGGGTGCAGAAGGACTGTTACAGAGAGCAGAAGTTGGAGACTGGGGTGCTGAAGCATCATTACAGTGAGCAGAGGTTGAAGACTGAGATGCAGAAAAACTGTTACAGAGAGGATAGGTTGGAGACTGGGGGGCAGAAAGATTCTTTCAGAGAGCAGAGTTTGGAGATTGGTGTCCAGAATAACTCTTACAGATAGCAATGTTTGGAGACTGGGTTTCAGAAGAATCTTACAGAGAGCATTTCGGAGGCTGAGGTTCAGAAGGTCTGTTACAGAGAGCAAAGGTTTGAAACTGGGGTGCAGAAGGATTGTTGCAAAGAGTAGAGTTTTCAGACTGAGGTTCAAAAGGAATGTAGCAAAGAGCAGAATTGTTGGATTCTCGGGTGCAGAGGACTGTTACATAGAGCAGAGTTTGGAGACTGGGGTGCAGAAGAATCGTTAGAGCACAGGTTGGAGAGTGGGGTGCAGAAGGCCTGTTACAGAGAGCAGAGTTTCGAAATTGGGGTGCAAAAGGACTGTTGCAGAGAGCAGAGGTTGGAGACTGTGGTGAAAAAGGATCCTTGAAGAGATCAGAGGTTGAAGACTGAGGTGCAGAAGGATCGCTAAAGAGAGCAGAGATTGGAGACTGGGGTGAAGCAGGACAGATACAGAGAGCACAGGTGGGAGACTGGGGTGCAGAAGAAATGTTGCAGAGAGCAGAGGTTAGATACTGGGTTGCAGAAAGACCGTAGCAGAGAGCAGAGGTTGGAGACTGAGGTGCAGAAGGACTGTTATAGAGAGCAAAGTTTGGAGACCAAGGTGAAGAAGGATCTTACAGAGAGCAGAGGTTGGAAACTGGGGTGCAGAAGGACTGTTGCAGAGAGCAGAGTTTAAAGACTGGGGTGCAGAAGGAGTGTTGCAGGGAGCAGTGGTTGGAGACTGAGGTGCAGATGGTTCATTGCAAGGAGAAGAGTTTGGAGACCTGGGTGCATTAGGCCTGTTACAGAGAGCAGCGTTTTTAGACTGGTGTTAAGAAGAACTCTTAAAGAGAGAAGAAGTTGGAGACTGAGATGCAGAAGGATTGTTACAGAGAAAAGAGTCTTGACACTGATGTTCAGAAGGACTGTAACAGAGAGCAGAGCTTGGAGACTGGTGTGTAGAAGGATCATTGCAGAGAACCGAGGTTTGAGACTGAGGTGCCGAAGGATTGTTGCAGAGAGCTGAGGTTGGAGACTGAGGTTCAGAAGGATTGCTACAGAGAGCAGAGGTTGGAGACTGGTGTGCAGAAGGACAGTTACAGAGAGCAGAGGTTGGAGACTGGGGTGCAGAAGGACTGTTGCAGAGAGCAGATTTTGGAGACTGCGATACAGAAGGACTTTTACAGAGAGGAGAGGTTGGAGACTGGGGTGCAGAAGGATTCTTACAGAGAGCAGAGCATGGAAACTGGAGTGCAGAATAACTGTTGCATAAATCAGACGTTGGAGACTGTTGTGCAGAAAGTTTGTTGCAGATAGTAGAGGTTTGAGACTGGGGTGTAGAAGGACTTTTGTAGAGAGCAGAGGTTTGAGACTGGGGTGCAGAAGGACTTTTTCAGAGAGAAGAGGTTGTTAACTGAGGTGCAGAAGGACTGTTACAGAGAGCAGAGTTTGGAGACTGTGGTGCAGAAGAATTGATACAGAAAGCAGAGTGTGGAGACTGGGGTGCAGAAGGACCGTTAAACAAAGCAGAGTTTGGAGACTGCAGTAAAAAAAGACTGTTAGAGAGAGCTGAGTTTGGAGACTGGGGTGCAGAAGAAGTAATGCAGAAAAAAGAGTTTGGAGACTGAGGTGCCGAAGGACAGTTACAGAGAGCACAGATGGAGACTGGGGTGCAAAAGAAATGTTACAGAGAGCAGAAGTGGGAGACTGGGGTTAAGAAGGACCGTGGCAGAGAGCAGAAGTTAGAGACTGAAGTGTGAAGAACTGTTACAGAGAGCAGAGTATGGAGACTGGGGTGCAGAAGAACTGATACAGAAAGCAGACTTTGGAGACTGGGGTGCAAAAGGAACGTTACAGAAAGAAGATGTTGGAGAGTGCGGTACAGAAGGAGTGTTACAGAGAGCAGAGGTTGAAGTCTTGGGTGCAGAAGGACTAATGCAGAGAACAGAGTTTGGAGACTGGGCTTCAAAAGAAACTTTGCAGAGAGCAGAGGTTGGAGATTGAGGTGAAAAAGGATAGTTGCAGAGAGAAGAGAATGGAGACTGGGCGCAGAAGGCCTGTTACAGAGAGCACAGTTTTGAGACAGGGTTACAGAAGGATCTTACAGAGAGCATTTTGGAGACTGAGTTACAGAAGGACTGTTTCAGAGAGCAAAGGATGGAAACTGGGATCCAGAAGGATTGTTTTAGAGTGTAGAATTTTCAGACTGATGTGCAGAAAGACTGTAGTAGAGAGCAGACATTGGATCATGGGGTGCAGAAGGACTGTGACAGAGAGCAGAGTTTGGAGACTGGGGTTTAGAAGGACTGTTACACAGAGCAGAGTTTGACGAATGCGTTTCAGAAGGATCTTACAGAGAGCAGAGGTTGAAGACTGAGGTTCAGAAGGCCTTTTGTAGAGCATAGAGTTTGGAGACTTAAGAGCAGAAGGACTGTTGTAGAGAGCAGAGCTATGAGACTGAGGTCCAGAAGGATTGTTACAGAGATCAGAGTGTGGAGACTGGGGAGAAAAAGGAGTGTTGCAGAGAGCAGAGGTTGGAGACTTGGGTGCAGAATAACTGATATCGAAAGTAGAGTTTGGTGTCTCGGGTGCAGAAGGACCATTACAGTCAGCAGAGGTTGGAGACTGCAGTACAGAAGGACTGTTACAGAGAGCAGAGTTTGGAGCCTGGGGTGTACAAAGACTTTTGCTTAGAACAGAGGTTGGAGACTGGGGTGCAGAGGGACTGTTGCAGAGAGCAGAAGTTGGAAACTGAGGTGAAGAAGGATCGTTGCAGAGAGCAGAGTTTTCAGACTGATGTGCAGAAGGACTTTTACAGAGAGCAGATGTGAAAGACTGGGGTATACAAGGACTGTTGCAGAGAGTAGCATTGGAGAATGGAGTCCAGTAGGCCTGTAACCGAGAACAGAGGCTGGAAACTGGGGTGGAGAAGAACTGCTGCAGAGTAGAGGTTAGAGACTGAGGTGCAGAAGGACTGTTACAGAGAGCAGACCTAGGAGACTGGGGTTCAAAAAGACTGATACAGAAAGCAGACATTGGTTACCTGGGTGCAGAAAGACTTTTGCAGAGAGCAGAGGTTGGAGACTGAGGTAGAGAAGGGCTGTTGCAGAGAGCAGATGTTGGAGACTGAGTTGCAGAAGGAGTGTTGCAGAGAGCAGAGATTGTAGACTGGGGTGAAGAAGGACTATTGCAGAGAGCAGAGGTTGCAGACTGAGGTATAGAAGGACTGTTACAGAGAGCAGAGTTTGGAGAATGTGGGGCAGAAGGACTGATAGAGAAAAAACAGGTTGGAGACTGGGCTTCAGAAGGACCCTTACAGAGAACAGAGGTTGGAGACTGTGGTACAGAAGGACTGTTACAGAGAGAAGAGGTTGGAGACTGGGGTGCAGAATAAGTGTTGTAGATAACAAAGGTTGGAGACTGGGGTGCAAAAGGACCATTGCAGAAAGCAGAGGTTGGAGATTGGGGCCCAGAAGTACTGTTGCAGAGAGAAGCGGTTGGTGTCTGAGGTGCAGAAGGACTGTTACAGAGAGCAGAGGTTTGAGAACAGGGTGCAGAAGGACTGATACAGAAAGCAGAGTTTGGAGACTGGGGTGCAGAATGACCATTACAGAGAGCAGAGGTTGGAGACTGCAGTACAGAAGTACTGTTACAGAGAGCAGAGGTTGGAGACTGCGGTGAAAAAGGACTGTTACATAAAACATATTTTGGAGACTGGGGTGAGGAAGGAATGTTGCAGAGAGAAGAGGTTGAAGACTTGGTTGCAGAAGGACTGCTGCAGAGAGCAGAGGTTGCAGAGTGAGGTGCAGAAGGACTGTTACAGAGAGAAGAGTTTGGAGACTGTGGTGAAGAAAGACTGATATAGAAAGCAGAGATTGGAGACTGGGGTTCAGAAGGACTCTTCCGGAGAACAGAGGTTGAAGACTGCGGTAGAGCAGAACTGTTGTAGAAAACAGGTTGGAGACTGGGGTGCAGAAGGAATGTTACAGAGAACAGCGTTTGGAAACTGGGGTGCAGAAGGATCTTACAGAGAAGAAAGTTTCGTGACTGGAGTGTAGAAAAAATTTTGCAGAGAGCAGACGTTGGAGACTGGGGTGCAAAATGATCATTGCAGAGAGTAGATTATGGAGACTGGGGTATAGAAGGACTGTTCTAGAGAGCAGAGGTTGGAGACTGTGGTGCAGAAGGACTCTTGCAAAGAGCAGTTGTTGAAGACTGATGTTCAGAAAAACTGTTACAGAGAGCAGTGTTTGGAGACTGGGGTGCAGGACTGATACTGAGAGCAGAGGTTTGAGACTTGGGTGCAGAAGGACTGTTAAAGAGAGCAGAGTTTAGAGATTTGAATGCAGAAGGCCTGTTACAGAGAGGAGAGGTTGTAGACTGGGGTGAAGAAGGCCTCTTACAGAGAAAAGAGGTTGGAGACTGATGTGCAGAAGGACTGTTACAGAGTGCAGTGTTTGGAGACTGTGGTGCAGAAGGACTCTTGCAGAGAGCAGAGGTTGGAGACTGGCGTGCAGAAGGACTGTTACAGAGAGCAGAGTTTGAAGCCTGGCGTGCAGAAACATGGATACAGAAAGCAGAGTTTGTAGACTGGGTTGCAGAAAGACTGATACAGAAAGCAGAGGTTGGAGATGAGGTGCAGAAAGACCCTTACAGAGAACAGAGGTTTGAGACTGCGGTACAGAAGGACTGTTACAGAGAGCAGAGGTTGGAGACTGGGGTGTACAATTAATGTTGTAGAGGAAAGTGGTTGGAGACTCTGGTGCTGAAGGACCATTTCAGAAAGCATATGTTGGAGACTGGGTTTCAGAATGATCTTAGAGAGAGCAGAGTTTGGACACTGAGGTGCAGAAGGACTGTTACAGAGAGCAGAGGATGGAGACTGAGGTGCAGAAGGACTGTTACAGAGATAGATGTTGAATACTGAGGTGCAAAAAGACCATTGCAGAGAGCAGATTTTGGAGACTGAGGTGCAGAAGGACTGTTGCGGAGTGCAGAGGTTTGAGACTTGCTTTAAAAGGACTGTAGCAGCGAGCAGAGGATGGGGATTGGGGTGCCAAAGGACCTATGCAGGGAGAAGAATTTGGAGACTGAGGTGCAGATGGCCTGTTACAGAGAGCAGAGATTTGAAACTTGAGTGCAGAAGGACTGATAGAAAAAGCAGTGGTTGGAGACTGGGGTTCAGAAGACAGTTACAGAGAGAAGAGTTTGGAAATTGCAGTACAGAGGAACTGTTATAGAGAGCAGAGGTTGGAGACTGGGGTTGAGAATGACTGTTGCAGAGATCTGATGTTGGAGACTTGGGTGCAGAAGGACTGTTGTAGAGAGTAGGTTGAAGACTGGGGTGCAGAAAGACTGTTGCAGAGAGTAGGGGTTGGAGATTGGGGTGCAGAAAATCTGAGGCGAAGAAGGACTGTAGGAGACAACAGAGTTTGGAGACAGGGGTGCAGAACTACCGTTGCAGAGAGCAGAGTTTGGAGACTGAGGTGCAGAAGGACTCTTACATAGAAAACAGGTTTAAGACTGAGGTTCAGAAGGAGAGATACAGAGAACAGAGGTTTGAGACTGGGGTTCAGACAGACTGATACAGAAAGCAGAGTTTGGAGACTGGGATGTAGAAGGACCGTTACAAAGAGCAGAGGTTGGAGACTGCGGTACAGAAGGACTGTTACGTAGAGCAGATCTCGGAATCTGGGGAGCAGAAGGACTGTTGAAGAGAACAGATGTTGCTAACTAGGGTTTAGAAGGACTGTTGTAGAGAGCAGAGTTTGGAGACTGACGTGCTGAAGTCCTGTTACAGAGAGCAGAGGTCGGAGACATGGGTGCAAAAGGACTCTTACAGAGAGCTGAGGTTGGATACAGGGCTGGAGAAGCATCTTACAGAGGTCAGAATTTGGCGACTGAGGTCCAGAAGGACTGTTTCAGAGAGTAGAGTTTGGAGATTGAGGTGCAAAAGGCCTGTTACAGAGAGCAGAGTTTGGAGACTGGGGTGCAGAAGGACTGTTACAGAGAGCAGAGATTTTAGACAAGGTTGCACAAAGATCGTTGTAGAGAGCACAGGTTGGAGACTGGGGTGCAGAAGGATTGTTAAAGAGAACAGACATCAGAGAATGGGGTGCAGAAGGCCTGCTACGGAGAGCAGAGTTTGGAGCAGGGGTGTAAAAGTACTTTTACAGTGGGTAGAGTTTGGAGAATGAGGTGCAGAAAGACTATTTCAGAGAGCAGAGGTTGGATACTGAGGTGCAGAAGGATTGTTACAGAGAGCGGAGGTTTGAGACTGGGTTGCAGAGGGACTGTTGCAGAGAGCAGAGGCTGGACATGGGGTGTAGAAGGACTTTTACAGAGAGCAGATTTTGGAATCTGCACTACAGGAGGACTGTGATAGAAAACAGAGTTTGGAGACTGGTGTGGAGATGGACTGTTTCAGAATGCAGACCTTGGTGACTGGGGTTCAGAAGAACTTTTGCAGAGAGCTGAGGTTGGAGACTTGGGTGCAGAAGAACTGTCACCGAGAGCATAGTTTGGAGACTGAGGTGCAGAATGAATGTTGCAGAAAGCAGAGGTTGGAAACTGTGGTGCAGAAAGAATGATACAGAAAGGAGAGGTTTGGGAGTGTGGTGAAGAAGAACCGTTACAGAGAGCAGAGGTTGGTGACTGTGGTACAGAAGGACTGTTACAGAGAGCAGAGGTTGGAGACTGGGGAGCAGAAAGACTGTTACAGATAGCAGAGGTTGGAGACTGGGGAGCAGCAGGACTCTAACAGAGAGCAGAGGTTGGAGGCTGTGGTGCAGAAGCACTGTTACAGAGAGCCGATTTTGGAGACTGAGGTGCAGAAGGACTGTTACAGAAAGCAGAGTTTGGAGACTGGAGTGCACAAGGATTTTTGCAGAGAGCAGAGTTTTCAGACTAAGGTTCAGAAGGACTGTTGCAGAGCGCAGATTTTAGAGACTGGGGTGCCGAAGGAGTTTTGCAGAGATCAGAAGATGGAGAATGAAGTGCAAAAGGATCGTTGCAGAGAGCAGAGGTTTGAGACTGGGGTGCAGAATTATTGTTAAAGAGAGAAGAGTTTGGAGACTGGGGTGCACAATGACTGTTACATATAGCAGAGTTAGGAGACTAGGGTTTAGAAGGACTGTAACAGAAAGCAGAGGTTTGAGACTTGGGTCAGAAGGACCGTTACAGAGAGCAGATTTTGGAGACTGCACTACAGGAGGACTGTTAAAGAGAGCAGAGGTTGGAGACTGGTGTGGGTAAGGACAATTTCAGAGTGCATACCTTTGAGACTGGGGTGCAGAAAAACTGTTGCAGAGAGCAGAGTTCAAAGACTGGGGTGAAGAAGAACTTTCGCAGAGAGAAGAGGTTGGAGACTGAGGTGCAGAAGGAATGTTGAAGAGAGCAGAAGTTGGAAACTGTGGTGCAGAAGGAATGATACAGAAAGGAGAGGTTGGAGACTGTGGTGCAGAAAAAAAGTTACAGAGAGCAGAGGTTGTGGACTGTGGTACAGAAGGAATGTTACAGAGAGCAGATTTGGGGACTGGGGAGCAGAAGAACTGTTACAGAGAGCAGAGGTTGGAGACTGGAAAGCAGAAGGACTGTGACAGAGAGCAGAGGTTGGAGACTGGGGAGCAGAAAGAATGTTACAGAGAGCAGATTTGGAAACTGGGGTTCAGAAGAATCTTACAGAGAGCACAGGTTGGATCCTGGGGTGCAGAAGCACTGTTACAGAGAGCCGATTTTGGAGACTGAGGTGCAGAAGGACTATTACAGAAAGCAGATTTTGGAGACTGGGGTGCACAAAGATTGTTGCAGAGAGCAGAGTTTTCAGACTGAGCTTCAGAAAGACTGTTGCAGAGATCAGATGTTAGAGACTGGGTTGCAGGAGGACATTTGCAGAGAGCAGAGGTTGGAAAATGGGGTGCAAAAGAATCGTTGCAGAGAGCAGAGGTTGGAGACTGGGGTGCAGAAGTATAGTTACAGAGAGCAGAGGATGGAGACTGGGGTGCCGAAGGACCCTTATACAGAGCAGAGTTTGGAGACTGCGGGAAAGAAAGACTTTTACAGAGAGCAGAGGTTGGAGACTGTGGTAAAGAACGAGTGTTACAGAGAGCAGAGGTTGGAGACTACGGAGCAGAAGGACAGTTACAGAGAGAAGAGATTGGAGACTGGGGAGCAGAAGAAATATTACAGAGATCAGAGTTGTGAAACTGGGGTGCAGAAGGGTCTTACAGAGAGCAGAGGTTGGAGACTGAGGTGCAGAAATACTTACAGAAAGTAGAGTTTAAAGACTGGGGTGCACAAGGATCGTTGCAGAGAGCAAAGTTGTCAGACTGAGATGCAGAAGAACTGTTTTAGGGAGCAGATTTTAGAGACTGTGGTGCAGAACGACTTTTTCAGAGAGCAGAGTTTTGAGTCTGGGGTGTAGAAAGATTTTTACAGAGAGCACAGTTTGGAGACTGTGGTGAAGAAGGACTATTGCAGAGATCAGAGTTTGGTAACTGAGGTGAAGAAGGATTGTTACAGAGAACAAAAGTTTGACCCTGGGCTGCAGTAGGACTGTTGCAGAGAGCAGAGGTTGGAGACTGGGGTGCAGAAGGACTGTTGCAGAGAGCAGATGTTGAAGACTGGTGTGCAGAAGGATCGTTGCAGATAGCAGAAGTTTGAGACTGGGGTGCAGAAACACTGTTACAGAGAGTAGACTTTCGAAACTGAGGTGCAGATGGATAGTTGCAGAGAGCTGAGTTTAGAGACTGAGGTGCAAAAGGACTGTTACAGAGAGCAGACATTGGAGACTGGGGTGCAGAAGGATCCTTGTAGAGAACAGAGTTTTCAGACTGACTTGCAGAAGAACTCCTAAAGAGAACAGAGTTTATAAACAAAGTTGCACAAGGATCTTACTGAGAGTAGAGGTTGTAGAGAGAGGTGCAGAAGGCCTGTTACAGAGAGCAGAGTATGGAGAAGGTGTTCAGAAGTACTTTTACATGGAGTAGTTTTTGGAGATTGAGGTGCAGAAGGACCGTTGCAGAGAACAGAGGTTGGAGACTGAGGTGCAGAAGAATTGTTACATAGAGCAGAGGTTGGAGACTGGGATGCAGAGGGACTGTTGTAGAGAAAAGAGGCTGGACACTGGGGTTTATAAGGACTGTTGATGAGAGCACAGGTTCAGATTGGGGTGCAGAACGACTGTTGCAGAGAGCAGAGGTTCGAGACTGGGTTACAGTAGGACTGTTACAGAGGAAGAGGTTGGAGATTTGGTGCAGAAGGACTGTTCCAGAGAGCAGATGTTTGAGACTGGGATGCTGAAGAACTGTTGCAGATAGCAGAGGTTGGAAACTGAGGTAAAGAAGGACTGTTGCAGCGAGCAGGTGTTGGAGACTTGGGTGCAGAAGGACTTTTGCAGAGAATAGAATTTGGAGGCTGAGGTGCAGAAGGACTGTTTCAGATAGCAGAGGTTGGAGACTGGGGTTCAGAAGGACTGATACAGTAAGCAGATTTTGGAGACTGGTGTGTAGAAGGACTGTTGCAGAGAGCAAAGTTTGTAGACTGAGGTGCAGAACCACTGTTACAGAGAGCAGAGGTTGGAGAATAAGGTGCAAAAGGCCTGTTACAGAGAGCAGAGGTTGGAGACTGCGGTGCAGAAGGACTCTTACAGAAAGCAGGGTTTGGAGATAGGGTTGCAGAAAGATCTTACAGAGAGCAGAGGTCGGAGACTGAGGTACAGCAGGACTGTTACCGAGAGCAGAGGTTGGACACTGGGGTGCAGAAAGATCGTTGCAGAGAACAGAGTTTACAGACTGAGGTGCAGAAGTACTGTTGCAGAGAGCAGAGTTTGAACACTGAGGTTTAGAAGGACTGTTAGAGAGAACAGAGCTTGGAGACTGGGGTGCAGATGAACCGTTACAGAGAGGAGATTTTGGATACTGCACTACTGGAGGACTGTTACAGAGAGCAGAGGTTGGAGAATGGTGTGGAGAAGGACTGTTGCAGAGAGCAGAGGTGGGAACTGGGGTGGGGAAGGATCGTTTTAGAGAGCAGAGTATTGAGACTGGTGTGCAGAAGGACTGTTACAGAGAACATAGTTTGGAGAAGGGGTTCAGAAGGATTGTTACAGAGGGCAGAGTTTCGAGACTGAGGTGCAACAGGAGTATTACAGAGAGCAGAGTTTGTAGACTGTGGTGCACAAGGATCATTGCAGAGAACAGCGTTTTCAGACTGAGGTGCAGAAGGACTGTTACAGAGAGCAGAGGTTGGAGATTGAAGTACAGAAAGACTGTTTCAGAGTGCAGAATTTTGAGACTGGGGTGAAAAAGGATCATTGCAGAGAGCAGAGTTTTCAGACTGAGGTGCAGAAGGACTGTTGCAGAGAGCAGAGATTGGAGACTCAGGTGCAGAAGGACCATTACAAAAAGCAAAGAATGGAGACTGAGATGCAGAAGGACTTTTAGAGAGAACAGAAGTTGGAGACTGAGATGCAGAAGAATCGTTGCAGAGAAAAGAGTTTGGAGACTGGGGTGCAGAAGGACTGTTACAGAAAGCAGGGGTTGGCAATTGGGGAGCAGATGGACCCTTACAAAGAGAAGAGGTTGGAGACTGCAATAAAAAAGGACTTTTACAAAGAGCAGAGTTTGGAGACTGGGTAGAAGAAGGATCATTGCAGAGAGCAGATGTTGGATACTGGGGTGCAGAAAGACTGTTAGAGAGAGCAGAGGATGGAGACTGAGTTGCAGAAGGACAGTTACAGAGAGCACAGGTTGGAGACTGGGGTGCAGAAGAAATGTTGCAGAGAGCAGAGTTTGGAGACTTAGGTGCAGAAGGACTGATACAGAGAGCAGAGTTTGGAGACTGGGGTACAGAATGACCGTTACAGATTGCAGAGTTTGGATACTGAGGTGCAGAATTACTTTTACAGAGTGGTGAGGTTGGAAACAGGGGTGTCAAAAGACTCTTACAGACAGCAGAGGATGAAGACTAGGGTTCAGAAGGAGTGTTACAGAGAGCAGAGTATCGAGATTTGGCTTCAGAAGAACTGTTACAGAAAGCAGAGTTTGGAGACTGTGGTGCAGAAGGCCTGTTACAGAGAGCAGAGTTTGGACATAAGGTGCAGAAGGAACGTTACACAAAGCAGAGTTTAGACTCTGATGTGCAGAAGGACTGTTACAGAGAGCAGAGCTTGGAGACTGGGGTGCAGAAGTACCGTTGCAGAGAGCAGAAGTTGGAGACTGGGGTGTAGAAGGACTGTAGCAGAGAGCAGAGGTTGGAGACTGGGTTGTAGAAGGACTGTTGCAGAGAGCAGAGGTTGGAGACTGAGGTGCAGAAGGACTTTTACAGAGAGCAGATGTTTTAGACTGGGGTGCAGAATAACTGATACGGAAAGTAGAGTTTGGAGACTGGGGTGCAGAAGGACTGTTACAGAGAGCAGAGTTTGTAGCCTGGGGTACAGAAAGACAGCTGCAGAGAACAGAGGTTTGATACTGGGTTGCACAAGGGCCGTTGCAGAGAGATAAGCTTGGAGATTGACATACAGAATGTCTGTTACAGAGAGCAATAATTGGAGAACAGGATGCAGAATGATATTACAGAGAGCAGACTTTGGAGACTGGGATGCAGAAAGATCGTTGCAGAGAGCAGAGGTTGGAGACTGGGGTGTAGAAGGACTTTTGCGGAGAGCAGAGGTTGGAGACTGGGGTGCAGAAGGCCTGTTACAGAGAGCAGAGTTTGGAGACAGGGTTGCAGAAAACCTGTTACAGAAAGTAGATGTTGGAGACTTGGGTGCAGTAAGCCTGTTACAGAGAGCAAAATTTGGAGTACTGAGTTGCAGAAGAACTGTTACAGAGAGCAGAGTTTGAAGACCTTTTACAGAGAGCAGATATTTGAAACTGGGGTGCAGAAGGATTGTTACAGATAGCACAGTTTGAAGACTGGGGTTTAGAAAGATTGTTGCAGAGAGGAGGGGTTTCACACTGTGGCTTAGAATGACTGTTACAGAGAGCAGAGGTTAGAGTTTGAGGTGCAGAAGGACTGTTTCAGAAAACAGAGGTTGGCATTTGGGGTTCAGACGTACCGTTATAGAGAGAAGAGGTTGGAGACTGTGGTACAGAAGGACTGTTACAGTGAGCAGAGTTTGGAGACTGGGGTGCAAAAGGACTGTTACAGAGAGCAGACGTTGGAGACAGAGGTGCAATCGGATTGTTACCGAGAGCAGAGATTGGAGACTGGGGTGCAGAAGGACTTTTACAGAGAGCAGAAGTTGGAGACTGAGGTGCAGAAGGATCGTTGTAGAGAGAAGAGTTTTGAAACTGGGGTGCAGAACGAGTGTTACAGAGAGCAGAGTTTGGAGATTGGGGTGCAGAAGAACTGTTACTGAGAGCAGAGGTTGGAGACAGGGGTGCAGAAGGACTGTTTCAGAGAGCAGAGTTTGGAGACTGAGGTGCAGAAAGACTGTTACAGAGAGTTGATTTTGGAAACTGAGATGTTGAAAGACGATTGAAGAGAGCAGATGTTGGAGCCTGGGGAGAAGAAGGATCATTGCAGAGAGCAGATGTTGGAGACTGGGTGCAGAAGGACTATTAATGAGAGCAGAGGTTGGACACTGAGGTGCAGAAAGATCATTTCTGAGTGCAGATGTTTGAGACTGGGGTGCAGAAAGACTTTTACAGATTGCAGAACTTGGAGAATTTGGTGCAGTAGGACTTTTACAGAGAGGAGAGATTGGAGACTTGTGTGCAAAAGGATTCTTGCAGAGAGCAGAGAATGGAGACTGGGGTGCAAAAGGATCGTTGCAGAGAGCAGAGGTTGGAGAATGAGGTGAAGAAGGATGGTATAGAGAACAGAGGTTTGAGACTGGGTTGCAGCAGGACAGTTACAGAGAGCACAGGTTGGAGACTTGGGTGCAGAAGAAATGTTGCAGAGAGCAGAGGTTGAAGCCTGGGGTGCAGAAGCACTGTAGCAGAGAGCAGAGGTTGTACACTAAAGTTCAGAAGGACTGTTGTAGAGAGCAGTTGTTGGAGACTGGGATGCAGAAGGATCATTGCAGAGAGCAGAGGTTGGAGACTCCGGTTTAGAAGGACTGTTGCAGAGAGCAGAGTTTGGAGACTGCGGTGCAGCAGGACAGTTACAGAGAGCACAGGTTGGAGCCTAGGGTGCAGAAGAAATGTTGCAGAGAGCAGAGGTTGGAGACTGGGGTGTAGAAGTACTGTAGCAGAGAGAAGAGGTTGGAGACTGGGGTGCAGAAGGACTCTTGCAGAGAGCAGTTGTTGGAGACTGGAATGCAGAAGGATCATTTCAGAGAGAAGAGGTTGGAGACTCCGGTTTAGAACGACTGTTGCAGAAAACAGAGGTTGGAGACTGAGGTGCAGAAAAATCGTTGCAGAGAGAAGAGGTTGGAGACTGGGGTGCAGAAGGCCTGTTGCAGAGAGCAGAGGTTGGAGACTTGGGTGCAAAAGGATCGTTACAGATAGCACAGTTTGGAGACTGGGGTTCAGAAAGATTGTTGCAGACAGCAGAGGTTTCAGTCTGAGGCTTAGAAGGACTGTTACAGAGAGCAGAGGTTGGAATCTGAGGTGCAGAAAGACTGTTACAGAAAGCAGAGGTTGGCAATTGCGTTGAAGAAGGACAGTTATACAGAGAAGAGGTTGGAGACTGGGGTACAGAAGGACTGTTAGAAAGAGCAGATTTTGGAGACTTTGGTGCAGAAGGACCGTTGTAGAGAGCAGATGTTGGAGACTAGGGTGCAGAAGGACTGTTACAGAGAGCAGACGTTGGAGACTGAGGTGCAGAAGGATTGTTACAGAGAGCAGAGGTTCGAGATTGGGATGCAGAAAGCCTGTTACAGAGAGCAGAGTTTGAAGACTGAGGTTCAGAAGGACTGTTAAAGAGAGCAGAGGTTGGATTCTGAGGTGCAGAAGAATTGGTACAGAGAGGAGAGTTTGGAGACTGAAGTGTAGAAGGACTGTTACAGAGAGCAGAGTTTTGAAACTGGGGTGCAGTTGGATCATTGCAAAGAGCAGAGGTTGGAAACTGAGGTGCAGAGGGATCTTTGCAGAGAGCAGAGGTTGGAGACTGAGGTGCAGAAGGATCGTTACATAGAGCAGAGGTTGAAGACTGGGGTCAGAAACACAGTTACAGAGAGCACAGTTTGTAGACTGGGGTGCAGAAGAAATGTTGCAGTGAGCAGAGATTGGAGACTGCGGTACAGAAGTACTGTTACAAAAAGAAGAGGGTGGAGACTGAGGTGCAGAAGGAATGTCACCTAGAGCAGAGTTAAGAAACTGGGGGTGCAGAAGGATATTACAAAGAGCAGAGGCTGGAGACTTCGGTCAGAAGGACTGTTGCAGAAAACAGACATTGGAGACTGGGGTGCAGAAGGATCGCTACAGAGAGAAGAGTTTGGAGACAGGGGTTCAGTAGGATAGTTACAGAGAGCACAGTTTAAAGACTGGGGTGCAGAAGAGATATTGCAGAGAGCAGAGGTTGGAGACTGGGGTGCAGAAGTACTGTTGCAGAAAGCAGAGGTTTGAGACTTGTGTGTAGAAGGACTGTTGCAGAGAGCAGACATTGGAGACTGGGATGCAGAAGGATCGTTGCAGAGAGAAGATGTTGGAGACTGGTGTGTAGAAGAATTTTTGCAGAGAGCAGAGTTTGGAGACTGGGGTGCAGAAGGACTGTTGCAGAGAGAAGAGGATGGAGACTGAGGTGAAGAAGGACTTTTACATAGAGAAAAGATTTTAGACTGGGGTGCAGAATAACTGATCCTGAAAGTAGAGTTTGGAGACTCAGGTGCAGAAGGACTGTTACAGATAGCAGAGTTTTTAGCCTGGTGTGCAGAAGGACTCCTGCAGAGAACAGAGGTTGGAGACTGGGGTGCAGAGGGGCCATTGAAGAGGGATGAGGTTGTAGACTGAGGTACAGATTGACTGTTACAGAGAGCAAAGTTTGGAAAACGGGGTGAAGAAGGATCTTACAGAGAGCAGAGGTTGGAGACTGGGGTGCAGAAGGACTGTTGCAGAGAGCAGAGGTTGCAGACTGAGGTGCAGAAGAATCGTTGCAGAGAGAAGAGGTTGGAGACTGGGGTGCAGAAGGCCTGTTACAGAGAGCAGACTTAGCAGACTGAGTTGCAGAAGACCTGTTATAGAGAGCAGATGTTGGAGACTGGGGTGCAGAAAGATTTTTACATATAGCACAGTTTGGAGACTGGGGTTTAGAAGGATTGTTGCAGAGAGCAGAAGTTTCAGACTGAGGCTTAAAAGGACTGTTACAGAGAGCAGAGTTTGGAAATTGAGGTGTAGAAGGACTTTTATAGAGAGAAGAGGTTGAAGACTGCCATACAGAAGGACTGTTACAGAGAGCAGAGTTTGGAGACTGGGGTGCAGAAGGACCGTTGCTGAGAGCAGATGTGGGAGACTGGGATGCAGAAGGATCATTGCAGAGAGCAGAGGTTGGAGACTGAGGTGCAGAACGAATGTTACAGACAGCAGAGGTTTTAGACTGGGTTGCAGAATAACTGACATGGAAAGTAGAGTTTGGATACTGGGGTACAGAAGGACTGTTACAGAGAGCAGAGGTTTTAGCCTGGGGTGCAGAAGGACAGCTGCAGAGAACAGAGCTTGTATACTGAGGTGCACAATGGCCATTGCAGAGAGATAAGGTTGGAGACTGACATACAGAATGACTGTAACAGAGAGCAAAGTATGGAGAACGGGGTCCAGAAAGATCTTACAGAGAGCAGAGTTTAGAGACTGGGATGCAGAAGGATCGTTGCAGAGAGCAGAGGTTAGAGACTGGGGTGTAGAATGACTTTTGCAGAGAGCAGAGGTTAAAGAATGGGGTGGAGAAGGCCTGATACAGAGAGCAGAGTTTTGATACTGGGTTTAAGAAGACCTGTTACAGAGAGCAGGTTTTGGAGACTGGGGTGCAGAAGGATTGTTACAGATAGCACAGTTTGGAAACTGTTGTTTAGAATGATTGTTACAGAGAGCAGAAGTTTCAGACTGAGGCTTAGAAGGACTGTTACAGAGAGGAGAGTTTAGAAATTGGGGTGCAGAATGAGCGTTATAGAGAGAAGAGGTTGGAGACTGGGGTGCAGAAGGACCATTGCAGAGAGCAGATGTGGGAGACTGGGGTGCAGTAGGACTGTTAGAGAGAGCAGACATTGGAGACAGAGTTGCAGAAGGATTGTTACAGAGAGCAGAGATTAGAGACTGGGATGCAGAAGGACAATTACAGCGAGCAAAGGATGGAGACTGAGGTGCAGAAGGACTTTTACAGAGAGCAGAGGTTGGAGACTGAGGTGTAGAAAGATCGGTGCAGAATGAAGAGTTTGAAGACTGGGGTGCAGAAGGACTGTTACAGATAGCAGAGTTTGTAGCCTGGTGTGCAGAAGGACTGCTGCAGAGACCAGAGGTTGGATACTGGGGTGCAGAAGGGCCGTTGAAGAGGGATGAGGTTGGAGACTGAAGTGCAGATTGACTGTTACAGAGAGCAAAGTTTGGAAAACGGGGTGCAGAAGGATCTTACAGAGAGCAGAGGGTGGAGACTGGGGTGCAGAAGGACTGTTGCAGAGAGCAGAGGTTTGAGACTGAGGTGCAGAAGAATCATTGCAGAGAGAAGAGGTTGGGGACTGGGGTGCAGAAGGTCTGTTAGAGAGAGCAGACTTTGCAGACTGAGTTGCAGAAGACCTGTTACAGGGAGCAGATATTTGAGACTGGGTTGCAGAAGGATTGTTACAGATAACACAGTTTGGAGACTGGGGTTTAGAAGGATTGTTGTAGACAGCAGAGTTTTCAGACTGAGGCTTAGAAGGACTGTTACAGAGAGCAGAGGTTGGAGTCTCAGGTGCATTAAGACTTTTTCAGAAAGCAGAGGTTTGCAATTGGAGTGGGGAAGTATCTTTGTAGAGAGAAGAGGTTGGAGACTGCGGTACAGAAGGACTATTAGAGAGAGCAGACGTTGGAGACAGAGGTGCAGAAGGATTGTTACAGAGAGCCGAGATTGAAGATTGGGGTGCAGAAGGATCATTACAGACGGCAAAGGATGGAGACTGAGGTGCAGAAGGACTTTTACAGAGAGCAGAGGTTGGTGAGTGAAGTGCAGAAAGATAATTGTAGAGAGAAGGCGTTTGAGACTGGGGTGCAGAAGGACTGTTACAGAAAGCAGAGGTTTGCAATTTGGGAGCAGATGGACCTTTACAAAGAGAAGAGGTTGGAGATTGCGATACAAAACGTCTTTTACAGAGAGCAAAGTTTGGAGACTGGGTAGAGGAAGGATCGTTTCAGAGAGCAGATGTTGGAGACTGGGGTAAGAAGGACTGTTGCAGAAAACAGATGTTGGAGACTGGAGTGCAGAAAGATCGTTGCAGAGAGCAGAGGTTGGAGACTGAGGTGCAGAAGGATTACTTCAGAGAGCAGAGTTTAGAGACCGGGCGTGTAGTAGGATAGTTACAGAGAGCACAGTTTAAAGACTGGGGTGCAGAAGAGATGTTGCAGAGAGCAGAGGTTGGATACTGGGGTGCAGAAGGACTGTTGCGGAGAGCAGAGGTTTGAGACTGAGGTGCAGAAGGACTGTTACAGAGAGCAGAGGTTTTAGACTGGGGTGCAAAATAACTGATACAGAAAGTAGAGTTTGGAGACTGGGGTGCAGGAGGACTGTTACAGAGAGCAGAGTTTGTAGCATGGGGTGCAGAAGGACTGCTGCAGAGAACAGAGGTTGGATACTGGGGTGCAGAAGGGCCGTTGCAGAGTGAAGAGGTTGGAGACTGAGGTGCAGAATGACTGTTACAGGGAGCAAAGTTTGGAAAAGGGGTGCAGAAGGATCTTACAGAGAGCAGAGGTTGAAGACTGGGGTGCAGAAGGACTGTTGCAGGGAGAAGAGGTTGGAGACTGGGGTGCAGAAGGCCTGTTACAGAGAGCAGAATTTGGAGAATGAGTTGCAGAAGACCTGTTAGAAAGAGCAGATGTTGGAGACTAAGGTGCATAAAAATTGTTACAGATAGCACAGTTTGGAGACTGGGGTTTAGAAGGAATGTTGCAGACAGCAGAGATTTCAGACTGAGGCTTAGAAGGTCTGTTACAGAGAGCAGAAGTTGGAGTCTGAGGTGCAGAAGAACTGTTTCAGAAAGCAGAGTTTGGCAATTAGGGTGCAGAAGGGCTGTTATAGAGAATAGAGGTTGGAGACTTCGGTACAGAAGTACTGTTACAGAGAGCAGAATTTTGAGACTGGGGTGCAGAAGGACTGTTACAGAGAGCAGACGTTAGACACAGAGGTGCAGACAGATTGTTACAGAGAGCAGAGATTGAATATTGGGGTGCAGATATAGCATTACAGAGAGCAAAGAATGGAGACTGAGGTGCAGAAGGACTTTTACAGAGAGCAGAGTTAGGAGACTTAGGTGCCGAAAGATCGTTGCAGAGAGAAGAGTTTGGAGATTGGGGTTCAGAAGGACTGTTACAGAAAGCAGAGTTTGCCAATTAAGGAGCAGATGGACCGTTACAAAGAGAAGAGGGTGGAGACTGTGAAACAAAAGGACTTTTATAGAGAACAAAGTTTGGAGACTGGGTAGTAGGAGGATCATTGCAGAGAGCAGATGTTGGAATCTGGGGTGCAGAAGGACTGTTACAGAGAGCACATGTTGAAGACTGGGGTGCAGAAGAAATATTGCAGAGACCAGAGTTTGAAGACCTGGATGCAGAAGGACTGATACGGAGAGAAGAGGTTGGAGACTGTGATGCAGAAGGATCTTACAGAGAGTAGAGGTTGGAGACTGAGGTGCAGAAGGACTGTTGCAGAGAGCAGAGGTTGGAGACTGGGGCGCATAAGGACTGTTACAGATAGCACAGTTTTGAGACTTGGTTGCAGAAGGATCTTACAGAGAGCATTTTGGAGACAGAGGTGCAGAAGAAGTGTTACAAGAGCAGAGGTTTAAGACTTGGGTGCTGAAGGATTGTTGCAGAGAGCAGCGTTTTCAGACTGAGGTGCAGAAGTACTGTTGCAGAGAGCAGATGTTGGATCCTGGGTTGCAGAAGGATCGTTGCAGAGAGCAGAGGTTGGAGACTTGGGTGCAGAAGGCCTATTAAAGAGAGCAGAGTTATAAGACTTTGGTGCAGAAGGCCTGTTACAGAGAGCAGAGTTTGGAGATCGGGGTGCAGAAGGACTGTTACAGAGAGCAGAGTTTGGAGAATTGGTTGCAGAAGGATCTTACAGAGAGCAAAGTTTGGAGACTGAGGAACAGAAAGAACGTTGTAGAGAGCAGAGGTTGGAGACTTATTTCCAGACGAATTGTTACAGAGATCAGAGGGTGGAGACTGGAGTGCAGAAGGAGTGTTACAGAGAGCAGAGTTTGGAGATTGGGGTGCAGAAGAACTGTTACCGAGAGCAGAGGGTAAAGACTGGGGTGCAGAGGACTGTTGCAGAGTGCAGAGTTTGGAGACTGAGGTGCAGAAGAACTGTTACCTAGAGCAGAGTTCGGAGACTGGGGTGCAGAAAGACTAATACAGAAAGTAGAGGTTGGAGACTGGGGTGTACAAGGACCGTTGCTGTAAAGAAGGACTGTTACAGGGAGCAGAGGTTAGAGACTGGGGTTATAAAGGATCATTGCAGAGAGCAGATTTTGTAGACTGGTGTGCAGAAGTATCTTACAGAGAGCATAGGTTGGAGACTAAGCTGCATAAGTACTGTTACAGAGACCAGTGATTGAAGACTGGGGTGCAGAATGATCGTTGCAGAGAGCAGAGGTTGGAGACTGAGGTGCGGAATGATCGTTGAGGAGAGCAGAGGTTGGAGACTATGGTGGACAACGATACTTACAGAGATCAGATGTTGGAGACTGGGGTGCAGAAGGACAGTTACAGAGAGCACAGGTTGGAGACTTGGGTGCAGAAAAAATGTTGCAGAGAGTAGAGGTTGGAGACTAGGTTGCAGAAGGACTGTTACAGAGAGCAGAGATTGTAGACTGAGGTGAAGAAGGACCGATGCAGAGAGCTTAAGTTGGAAATTTAGGTGCCTAAGATTGTTACAGAGAGCAGAGGTTGGATACTGGGGTGCATATAGACTGTTACAGAGAGCAGATGTTGGAGACTGAGGTGCAGAAGAATCCTACAGAGAGCAGATGTTAGAGACTGGGGTGCAGAATAACTGTTGCAGAGAGTAGAGGTTGGAATCTCGGGTGCAGAAATATCGTTTCAGAGAGAAGAGGTTGGAGACTGGAGTGCAGAAGGCCTGTTACAGAGAGCAGAGTTTGGAAACTGGAGTGCAGACGGCGTTTTACAGAGAGCAGACTTTGGAGACTGGGGTGAAGAAAGACTGTTACAGATAGCACATTTCGGAGACTGGGGTACAAAAGGATCCTTGCAGAGAGCAGAGGTTTTAGACTGAGGTGCAGAAGCACTATTATAGAAAGAAGAGGTTGGCAATTGGGGTGCAGAAGGAACGTTACAGAGAGAAGAGGTTGGAGACTGCGGTACAGAAGGACTGTTACAGAGAGGAGAGTTTGGAGACTGGGGTGCAGAAGGACCATTGCAGAGAGCAGAGGTTGAAGCCTGGGGAGAAGAAGGATCATTGCACAGATCAGATGTTGGATACTGGGATGCAGAAGGACTGTTACAGAGAGCAGAGGTTGGAGACTGAGGTGCAGAAGGATCGTTACAGAGAGCAGAAGTTGGAGACTGAGGTGCAGAAGGATCGTTACAGAGAGCAGAGGTTGGAGACTGGGGTGCAGAAGAATTCTTACAGAGAGCACAGGATGGAGACTGGGTTACATAAGGAGTGTTATAGAGAGCAGAGTTTGGATATTCTGGTTCAGAAAAACTGTGAAAGAGAGCAGAGTTTTGAGACTGAGGTTCAGAAGGATTGTTACAGAGTGCAGAGGTTTGATTCGGGTGCAACAGGACTGTAAAAGAGAGTAGAGCTTGGAAACTGGGGTGCATAAGAACTGTTACAAAGTGCAGAGGTTAAAGACTGCAGTGCAGAAGGCCTGTTAAAGAGAGCACTGGTTGGAGACTGACGTGCAGAAGGATCATTACAGAGAGAAGAGGTTGGATACTGAGGTGCAGAAGGACTGTTACAGAGACCAGAGGTTGGAAATTGAGTTGCAGAAAGATTTTTAGAGAGAGCAGAGGTTAGAGACTGAGGTGCAGAAGGACTGTTACAGAGAGCAGAGTTCGAACACTGGGGTGCAGAAGTATCGTTTCAGAGAGCAGAGGTTGGAGACTGAGGTGCAGAAGGAATTAACAGAGCGCAGAGTTTGGATACTGTGCTGCAGAATGACAGTTACAGAGAGCATAGGTTGGATACTGGGGTGCAGAAGAAATGTTGCAGAGAGCATAGATTTGTGACTGGGGTGCAGAAGGACTGTTACAGAGAGCAGAGGTTAAAGACTGAGGTGCAGAATGACTGTTACAGAGAGCAGAGTTTGGATTCTGGGTTGCAGAACGACTTATACACAAAGCAGAGTTTTGAGACTGGGGAGCAGAAGCACCGTTACAGAGAGCAGAGTTTGGAGACTGAGGTATAGAAGGACTGTTACAGAGAGCAGAGGTTGGAGACTGGGGTACAGAAGGATTCTTACAGAGAGCAGAGAATGGAGACTTGTTTGCATAAGGAGTGTTATAGAGAGCAGACTTTGAATATTCTGGTTCAGAAGAACTGTAAAAGAGAGCAGAGTTTTGAGACTGGGGTTCAGGAAGATTGTTACAGAGTGCAGAGGTTTGATTCAGGTGCAGCAGGACTGTAAAAGAGATTTGAGCTTGGAAACTGGGGTGCAGAAGAACTGCTACAGAGAGCAGAGGTTGTAGACTGCAGTACAGAAGGCCTGTTAAAGAGAGCAATAGTTGGAGACTGAGGTGCAGAAGGATCATTACAGAGAGAAGAGGTTGGATACTGAGGTACAGAAGGACTGTTACAGAGACCAGAGGTTGGAAATTGAGTTGCAGAAAGATTTTTAGAGAGAGCAGAGGTTAGAGACTGAGGTGCAGAAGGACTGTTACAGAGAGCAGAGTTCGAACACTGGGGTGCAGAAGTATCGTTTCAGAGAGCAGAGGTTGGAGACTGAGGTGCAGAAGGAATTAACAGAGCGCAGAGTTTGGATACTGTGGTGCAGAATGACAGTTACAGAGAGCATAGGTTGGATACTGGGGTGCAGAAGAAATGTTGCAGAGAGCATAGATTTGTGACTGGGGTGCAGAAGGACTGTTACAGAGAGCAGAGGTTAAAGACTGAGGTGCAGAATGACTGTTACAGAGAGCAGAGTTTGGATTCTGGGTTGCAGAACGACTTATACACAAAGCAGAGTTTTGAGACTGGGGAGCAGAAGCACCGTTACAGAGAGCAGAGTTTGGAGACTGAGGTATAGAAGGACTGTTACAGAGAGCAGAGGTTGGAGACTGGGGTACAGAAGGATTCTTACAGAGAGCAGAGAATGGAGACTTGTTTGCATAAGGAGTGTTATAGAGAGCAGACTTTGAATATTCTGGTTCAGAAGAACTGTAAAAGAGAGCAGAGTTTTGAGACTGGGGTTCAGGAAGATTGTTACAGAGTGCAGAGGTTTGATTCAGGTGCAGCAGGACTGTAAAAGAGATTTGAGCTTGGAAACTGGGGTGCAGAAGAACTGCTACAGAGAGCAGAGGTTGTAGACTGCAGTACAGAAGGCCTGTTAAAGAGAGCAATAGTTGGAGACTGAGGTGCAGAAGGATCATTACAGAGAGAAGAGGTTGGATACTGAGGTACAGAAGGACTGTTACAGAGACCAGAGGTTGGAAATTGAGTTGCAGAAAGATTTTTAGAGAGAGCAGAGGTTAGAGACTGAGGTGCAGAAGGACTGTTACAGAGAGCAGAGTTCGAACACTGGGGTGCAGAAGTATCGTTTCAGAGAGCAGAGGTTGGAGACTGAGGTGCAGAAGGATCTTACAGAGAGCAGAGTTTGGATACTGGGGTGCAGAAGAACAGTTACAGAGAGCATAGGTTGGATACTGGGGTGCAGAAAAATGCTGCAGAGAGCATAGATTTCAGACTGGGTGCAGAAGGACTGTTACAGAGAGCAGAGTTTTGGAGACTGAGGTGCAGAATGACTGTTACAGAGAGCAGAAGTTGGAGAACATGCTCATAATAGTGGCCACCAGGGTCAGTCCTGCTCTCCACACTCCAATGTACTTTTTCCTCAGCAATTTGAGCTTCTTGGACGTCTGCTATACATCCACCACCCTCCCAGTATTGCTGGTGAACATTTTCTGGGAGAAGAAGGCCATTTTTTATGAGGGCTGCCTTTCCCAGATCTTCTTCTTGGTGACAAGTGCTGGCACAGAAGGCATCTTACTGGCTGTGTGGCCAGTATGACTGCTGTGTGGCCACCTGCCGTCCTCCTCAGTACCCAGTCATCATGAGTGTGAAGGTCTGTGTTGGCTTTGTGACTGGGTCCTGGCTTTCTGGGCTGGTGAATTTGGTCACACACACGCTGCTGGCCATCACACTACCTCTGTGTGGGCCCAACCAGATAAGCCACTTTCTCTGTGACACCCCATTGCTCCTGAAGCTCTCCTGCTCAGACACCTCTGTCAACGAGTCTGCGCTCCACGTTGTCAGTGCCACCATGAGCCTTAGTTCCTGCCTCTTCACTGCAGGCTCCTACGCACTCATCATGGAGGCCATCCTGGGGATTCCCTCTGCCCAGGGCAGGAGGAAGGCCTTCTCCACCTGTGCGTCCCCCCTCACTGTTGTGGTGGTCTTTTATAGAACAGCCAACTTCAACTATGACAGGCCCACAGAAAGCTGGACACGGACACCCTGGTCTCTGTGCTCTTCTGTGTGGTGACCCCATGATGAAGCCCATCATTCACAGCCTGAGAAGCAACGAGGTCCAGAGTTCCCTGAGGAAGCTTGCTTAGAGACAGACTGTATAATGAGATTAGAACTAGATGATGGTTTCATTCTAGGAAATGTCTTAGTTGTAGAAATATGTGAACTCTTCAGCAGCAATTACAAGAGTGCTCTATCCATACACAGTGTCTCATGAACACTGTGGTGCCTCTCCAACCAGGAAAAGCACACTGTGCTAAGTATGTGACACATTGTGACCCCACCTGGGTTCTCTAATCCACAGGTATTTCAGAATATTTTAATTACTTTTCTCTCCAAAACAAGCCTATACCCAAAGCAGTCAATCTCCTTTCCCCCAATATTGCAGCTCTAGCCAACACTAGTGAATGTGAAGTGCTATGTGCAATGTGACTTTGACTTGCATTTTTCTAATGGATCTTGATTCTAAAGTTTTAAATAAACACCATTTCTGTGTTTCTCCTTCACATGTGGAAAGACCTATGTATACCCTCGAGTTTCTGTGGATATTTTTAATAAAGTAATACCATATACGCCTTTTGGATCTGACTCCTTTCACTTAGGATGTTTGCAATTTTCAGTTATATTTTAGCTTGTATTAATATTTTAGTTTATTCCTCCTTATTGTGACTGATTTCCATATTATGAAAATGCCACATTTCTTTGTTCATTTCCCACTGGATAGTAATTTTTACTTTGTGACTGTGTGGGTGTCATACTGCAGATTGAACCCGGAGCCTCCTGCACACTAAACAATGTTCTACCACTAAGCGACAGCCCAACCCTTTTAAAAATTTTGTTTTGAGACAGGGTCTTACAAATTTGCCCAGGTTGTCCCTGAATTTGTGATCCTACTGCCTCAGCTTGGTGAGTAGCTAGATTACAGACCTGCCTGGTCATTTTCACTTTTTGACTAATATGAATGAGATTCATATATATAATATGAACATTATATATAATATGAACATTATTTGAACATTCATGTAAAAATCATCGGTGGACAACTTTTTTTATATCTTGAGTTTGTAAGTAGGAGTTAAAGAGGTTGATCGTTAACTCTATATTTAACTTTCTGAAGAAGTTCAAGATCATTTTCAGACCAGTGGAACCAGCTAACATTATTATTAAGAGTGGTAAATATAGCTTCTGATTTCCTCACTCCCTGAACAACACATCATTATCATTTCTTTTATTGTGAGGACCCTGGAATTTTTGAAGTGCTTCATCAAATGTGCTTTAGCCTTGCCTTTCCCTGATGGCTTATCATTCTAAGATCTTTTAGGAGTACTGTTAATGTGTCTCTCCTAAGCAGGAGGAAAACCCTATTGTATATGGGAAATTTTATGTTTTAGAGTCTTACCTCTTTATCTAATACTTTTATTTTTATTTTTGTGCAGTAAAAAACTACAAGACTTTCAAGCTTGTTGTCTTTTCTCCATCTGTGCTCGAAAGAGCTGTTTGATGACTCTTTTTTTGACCCTACTTTTAAACTCCATAGCAAACGATTTTTTCACCAGGTCATGAGCATCAGCAGGATCATAAAATTAAGGGGCACGAAGTCATACAGGGTTTGGTAAGGGATCAGCCCTTAGCTGGAGTGGATCAGCTGAAGATAGTGGGGATGCTTTTAATATTGTGGCTTCTGATATCTGTCCATCTGGCAAAGTATGTAACATGAAGAAAAAACTTCATATGCCATGCAAAATCCATCCCAATAAGTGTACACCCACCCTGAGCCCTTCTCTCCCGAGCGGGAAGGGAAGGCAGTCTTGAAGTTTCAGCCACCCAAAACTTCTTAGCAGAAATCTCACTCTGAACTTCGCTCACCCACATCCCAGAAGAGAGAGGACGCTTATCTTCTCGCTGCATGCTGGGAACAGGTGATTGCCAAGACATTAATGAATCCAACAGCGAATTAACTGCTCTCCATTGTTGCAGTTGAACTCAAGCAGTTGCCCTTGAGTTGTGTTTGCACACTGAGGAGTCCCAGAGCAGCTGCAGAGGAAAGGGTTGATGCATATTCCCAAAAGGTCAGCCCCAGACCTCTTAAATGTCCATCACAGAAAAATGAATTGTGAGAGATCAGAGGATTTTGACTTCTTCCTGAGGCCACAGATATGCGACAGGCAACTTTCAGAATAACAGGTCCGTTTTGTGGTGAATGGAGACCAACAGCCAGTTTTACCAAGAGCTTTCTTTGCAGCCCAGGTGCTAGTATGGAGAGCAGCAAGGGCCACACCAAAACCAGAAATCTATGCCTCTCTGTGAGAGTTGCTGGTAAGTAGCTTATTTACCATCACAATTTCAAAAACACTATCCCAGAATCAGGATATACCTACACCTTATAATCATATTACAGAATATTGTACATATTTTCATTACCATTTTGATGGCATTTATGTAATGACCTATTATAGCACCGTTTCTATGTGTGTCTATGTTTCCACAATACTACTTGTATTGCCAAATTAGAAATAACTTCAGAGGTTATCACAAAACCTGAGAGATTTAGCATGATGCTACCAGTACTGGAAAAAACCCAAAACATAACCAGAAACACTGGCATGCCTACATTCCTTAAGTGAGATGATGTGTGTGGAAAATTACTTATGGTAAACAATAGATAATGCTAAGTGTTAATCCTCTGTTTTTGATGAGCAGGACAAAAAAAATAATTATTAGGGAGAAAGTATATGGACACATTCCCATTATGATACAATATAGCATAACAATAGACCTACCAAAATATCTGTTTAAATAAAAATCATTATTGTAGAAGCAGTTATGTTTAGAAACGCATTCATTCACTAACTAGGGGTTTTCATCTTTATCTTACAACACATGGATGCTTCGTTAGGGGAGTTGCAAGCAATTTATTAACTGTAATAAATCCCTGAAGCTTGTGAGTAATCTACTTCATGCACAACCCCCCTCCTTTAGAAATACTATATTTTGGGGTCACTCATAAGTGACTTCATTCTCGGTCACCTGACTTTGAGATGACTGATTGGGAAAGAAAGATGCAGAGCTGCTTGTTCTGTGAGAACTGAGCCTATGGTCTCCAAAAGGGATATGTTTAGGAGACAGGAGACACTGAGTTCCTTAGAAGCCACTGGGCTATGCTGCCTCACTTATGCCCACAGAGGCTTTATTTTTCTCATCAAGATATCTGCACCAGAACCACTGAACAGAAATGTCCTATCGCCTCTATCAAGTCTCTGTTAGATCCTTTAGGTCCCACACAGTACCATCTTTAAAGAATCTTTTATAAACTCTGCTCCATGGATGTACTTGACAGACCTTCTTCATTCTTCAAACCTTTACTGAGTGCACATTTACACAGGGTGTTGCCCTAGTGTTTAGAACACAATTGAGAGGCCCAACTAGGACCTGGAGGAGCACATATTCAAGATGGAATGAGGGGCTTTGACAAGTATTAAGTGCTCCATTCCCAGAGCTGCCCAAACAAACACTAAGGGAAAATAATGATAATTTGTAGATTACATAGAATTGTTACCAAGTTTCCTGCACATATTGAGTTCATCTTCCCATTAGATTGTAAGTTGGTTGAAGGACAGTGTTGGAGACAAGCTCCAACAGGGGGTCTTAGAAGACGAAGAGATGGTGAGGCCTATACCTTGACTATTCTTTCTTGACTTACTGACTGGAACCGGTGCCATGGTTACGGCAAGTAGTTGATTTTTTATTACTTGTTATCAAACAAAAGTAAGAGCACAAACCATTGTGCACGGGAACAAGAACAAGTTGCCCAGTACTAAGCACTAATCTATCTTCTTAACATTAATTTTCCTTCTCTAGATTTTAATTTAATTTCTCAAAAACTTCCTTGACAGGAATACAGGGAGTTTTTCTTTAGACATTAACAATTTACACTGCACAGCTAAATCATTGCATTTAGAGCAAACATATCTATGCTTTAGAAGTAGTTGCATTAATTGGGAAAGTCATGATTTTTCCTTTATACTTAATGGTCATACGAGAAGTCAAAACTATACTTATTAAAGGAATACAAAAACAAATCAGCCCATTCCCAGAAACATACTGCACTCCTCCAGAGGATGGACGCCTTGCGCCATCCACCTCAGTAGGGCCTTGCCATTGCCTGAGTCAGGGGAGGGGCACAGCAGGACAGGGATCAGATCTTATCCTCTTTGGGTTTCTTAGTAGATCTGGCTTAGGACTATATTAGACCCTGTATAGGAACAAAATTGGTTTGAATTGAAACTAACCACTACCAAGAAAAGAAATTTTAAAATTCTAAATGGAAAAGAGAATTTTTTATTTTGAAAAATTTTATAAGTAGAAGGCTCTGACATATCGTAAGATGTAATAATATGTCTTACCTTTCCCCTTTATGCTAGAAGAAGCACAGGTGAAATAAAAAGAACTGAAAGAGCTGCACAGTGGTGCATGCCTGTAACCCAGCAGCTCAGGAGGCTGAGGCAGGAGGATAGTGAGTTCAAAGACAGCCTCAGCAAAAACAAGGCATTAAGAAACTCAGTGAGACCCTCTCTCTAAATAAAATATAAAATAGGGCTGGGGATGTGGCTCAGTGGTCAAGCCCCTTAGTTCAATCTCTGGTAACTGCCCCCCTACACCCCGGCCCCAAAAATAGAGAACTGAAAGAGATGTTAAATGCTGAATTGAGTGCTGAATCTTAAAGACAGGAGGAAGGCTTTTTCCTGGTGAATTTGTTAAGATTTTAAACCTACCAGTTAGGGGTAAGGGCATCTCTGCATATTAGGTGAAAGAGCCCAGCCTCCCCAAAGTGTGTCCTTGGACCAGCATCACTGGGAACACTTGGAACTCACTGACTGAGGCCAAATGTTCTGCACAATGACCTCTGATCTTTCCCTCGGCTCCAAGCACCCACACCACATGGAAGGATATGAGGACAACTCTGGGCCAGGCCAGATAGCTCATAGATTTCACAGTAATAAATTCACATTGCCACAAGCACCTGAAATCATTCAGATATTTTTCTGAATAAATTGACCTTGTACTGTGTGTGTGTGTGTGTGTGTGTGTGTGTGTGTGTGTGTTTTAAGCAATTTTCAAGGCAACATGAAAATTGGTTTTAAAAATTTTAATCATTGCTTGTGCTATTAAGATCAAATAGGAATCATGTTTTTCCCTGATGTGCATAAGGGTTTTCATGATCACACCATTCTTCCTCGTTTTGGTCATGCCCATTTTTTTTTTTAATTTTTTTTTTTGCGTTTGAGGAAATGAATCCCTAAGTTTAGTCAGGAAAACATTTCATTTGTTACCAAAACAAAAAAAAAGTCTTCTTTTAAGACTCTAGACTTATTTATTTTATTTTGTTTATATTTAGATTTTAAAATTAGTTTTGCTTAACTGAAGCACCGAGTTTCTATTGAAATTTAAATACTTTAAGCTTCTTAAGGCCCTGAGATTTGGAATTTTAATGAAAGCTGTGTTGGCCTATTAATCATGTGCAATGAATTATTAGAACCAAAGACAAAAATGCCCAGAAAATAATAAGAATTGAAAATAATAAGACCGTTTACTAATATATGGTATTATCATAAGGTAACAAAGTATAACTACAAATAATAGTTATTACATGATAAATTTTCTGAGTCAATTTCTTTTTTGTTTCTTAAATCATAACTATTAATACATATTAAATGTACAAATTAATGTACATTATGCATATTAACGGGATGCATTGATGTTTTTCTACTTGCATTAATATATTATGCATTAATTTCAATTCTTTTTTCTGTAAAAAGGGTATAATAGGTTATCTTATAGGTTGTTGTGTAAACCAAATTAGTTAATGCATGTAAAAGTCTTATAGGCATTTAATAAGTGTTAGGTATTTCTATCTAATGTGTGTCTCTATTCGTTACACAATTTGAAAAATCCTGATTGGATTCAGGTATGTAAAAATTCACCTTTTTAAAGAAATTCACTGAGTTTTGATAGAATGGATTATCCGAAATTCAATCTAATTTTTACAGAAAACATTCCACTTTTAAACTACATTAAACAAGGTTTTTAAAGTCAGGCATTTATGTGTGTTGAAGCAATCTAAGAAGACTCACACTCAAATTATTTTTCTATGAAATATTCCTTACATGATTATGATGATTATGGTTATTATTATTGCAGAGCAGAGGGTTTACTATTAAGTTTATCTAATTCCTATGCTGCATTATATAAATTCTAAGGAGCAAGTACATATTGTGTCACAAAGTGTCATTCATGAGTTATGATTGTTAATAATGGATTCTAATGGTGACCATGATGATGATTCAATCGAATGCACTACATTAATAAAGAGCATAGAGGATAAGGAAAATTGTTTGGGTATCATCCTTCACCCTACCCCATACCCGTGACCTACAAGAAATTAGTCAATAAAACCAAGGAAAAACTTATATGTAGATAAATTATATAAACATACATTGGGAGATTTTTTAAATGCCCCATGAAATTGTCCCTCTTGAACTGACCTTTATATTTAAGACCTTTACAATAGCAGTATGCACAACTTCATAGATTGTATTTTTAAATCCCTGAACATTTACGTTTAGTTTTCCCTTTTACACATCCACAGACCATGTACCAATTTCCCATAGTAAAATCTGCTGGAACTGCCTTCTATGTGGAATTTTATTTCTTTTTCTGAAAACATCTAGATATCTACCTATAAAAGAGATTGTCATATTGATCTTTTTGATACGGGGAGTTAAAAAAAAGTACATGTCACTGATTTCTAAATGACTTGACATTCATCCAGGTAGTTGATAGAGAAAACAGAGAACGTAAGTAATGTCAAGTACATGTAGCTTCCAGCTCCATTTCAAAGTTGATTTATTGTAAATCAATACTAATAAGGTAACCTCTTGTTTTGGGAAATTATTTAGAGAAAGCGATGCCTATAACTGAACTAGATAGTGTGGTGTTTTCAGTCATTTCTGGATAAACTTTTACTACAATTTTCGTGAACACCAAGTTTCACAAGAATCCCTTCTTCTCTATTTCCTTCTCTACTTTCTCTATTCTCCTGGGGGATTTTATATTCACCCTTTGCTGTAACAGTTGCCTTCAAGACAATGACTCCCAAATCCACACCTGCAGTTATAGGCTGTCTGTGAAGGGCATTTCCACGTGATTATCCCACAGATAACTCACATTCAACATTACTCAAATCAAATCCACCAAAGCCTCCTCTACATCTTCTTTTCCTCACATATTCCTGTTTTCCTGAGTGATCCCAACAGCTAGCCAGCCTGCCCAAACTGATTTGTTGTCTTTACCATGTCCTCTTCAACTAAGACTTTAAAGTTCTCCATATCCTTCTCCATGAGGGCTTCAGAGATTTTCTCCCACCTTCAACACAGCACGTCTTCAGATACAGACCACTTCATTTTGATCTTGTTTTAGCACTCAGATCACACTTTTGAACTAAACAAGTGTGTATAAAACCTGGGGAACCAGGTTTCACAGTTATCGACCCCTGCTCCTTGGACTCACACGCACAATTCCATGAGTGGGTCTATCTGCGTGTTCTAGACCTAGAGATCTCAAGATTTTCTAATACCCAGTCTATCTCC